>NC_054874.1:34817904-35119279 GCF_018320785.1 Cheilinus undulatus
AAGGTTATTAATGTTAGAAAAGAGCAGAAAAACAAGTGAAAACTGTTAAGCATGTAGCAAACATTGAAATAGACAGAAGTTCAGACAGTACTGGACATAAAGACTATAGGAGAGCAGTCTAAATTAAGATTGAATGCTTGTATCAATGGGAAAGGTTCAGATTATAATTTCAAAAACTTGGTAATTAATTAAAGTAGGTCTCAAAAACTTATGGGGAATCCAAACAGGATAAAATGACCAAGTCTAAATGATCTCTGCATGTCATTACAAATAGTGACATAAGAAACTTTTCATCAAATTCATCAAATATTCAAAACATTTTGTTTGCAATTTATCGACTTACAATAAATTGCAATGGTTTATCAGGAATTTGAAGGGGGCTTTACCTCATCTCCGTATACAAACCAGAGACAAATAAGCAAAGCTACATCAGGGTAGGTGGGATACTATAACAACATTGGACACATTGTTATACTATTCCACCCACCTTAATGAGGATCCTTTCGGTGTGGCGATCCCGTAGCCTTTGGAGTCCAGGTTGCCTCCCACCTTCATGGTGTCGCAGGGTTTCCGCTGCTCGATGTACTCGTTCATGGTGGACTCGAGCAGGTACGCGTACTTCCCCTTAGACTTACGGACCCTCTGTACTCCCTCAGCTGTGGTTTTCACAAACACAGAGGGCTCAGCGCTGCGCATATACGTCCACATTTTGTCAAAGAGGGCGATTTTTGAGCGCTGTTTGGAAACAAAAAACAGAAGAAACACCAGCTGTCAACACAATCAAGTCATGAGAAATTCACATCACACATACCTAAAACACTTCCAAATGTAGTTTTCCTTAAAGGCTTTTTGACTTATATCAGAAGCAGGACAGTAAGAAATTGGGGAGAGAAAGTGGGGAATGACATGAGGGATAAGAGTCACAGGCTGGATTAAAACCCGGACTGCCAGGTTCAAGGGCTACAGCCTTTGTATGTTGGATGTGTGAACTAGGCAATGGTACCCCAGACATCCCACTTTTTGAAGAAGTCTGTAGGTCATTCTCTCACTACACTGGGTTCATGATACAAATTTATTGAGATTTGTGGACATTTTCTAATTTCTACACAAACTTGATAGGGGCTCAGTAAATAATGATAGTATCTCCATTCTCAGGAAAAAAATGAATGTAAAATCCCCCCTTTTCTTTATTTTTCTTTAAAATTATAAGTACCGTAAAGTAAAGAAAAGTTGCACTACCATCATATGAGATGGTTTGTTTTGAAGGGTCTCCAAGAGGGGAAAAAATAGTTCAATCTGTTTTCCTGTGCAATAGTTTCAGCTGCACTCAGCAAAATACACAACACGCAGTTTCTGTGAAGCTGTGTAACTCTTTATACATGTTCACCATGTAACATTTGCAAACCTGCTAACTACAATTGCTATTTGGGCTCTCAGCCAATGTTGATAGTCGTGAAATAAAGACCCAGCCAAAGAGTCATTCCCCCACTGTCGCTGGTCACTTGATGACTTAATTTCAAGAGTCTTTTCAATCAAACCAGTAATTTACAAGGTGTATTTACTTAACAATGTAAGACTGTGTCCTCTAGATTAAGTTAAGACCTAATGAGGGAGAAAAGCTGTTGAAAAGTGGCACTTATATGTTAAATGGCCATGAGCTTGTATAGCACTTTTCTAATCATCTGACTACTCAAAGTGCTTTTACACTGCAGGTCACACCCATTCATTCCCTTTCACTCCTCATTCACACACTGTTAGCAGAGTTTGCTATGGAGAATTGACCATCAGTATCAGCTAATCCCCTTCAATCCTCATTTCCATGCAGCTGACAAAACTGTGGGAGCAAATTAAGTGTCTTGCTCATGGATGTGTGACTGTAGGAGCTGAGGATCGAACCCACAACATCTGACTACAACCAACTCTACCTGCTGAACCACAGTCGCCCGCTTGGTCTAAATCAATGCGAATCCCATTATGTTGTGGGCAGTGTGGATGCATCTTGCAACACACCATGAATATCTATGATTTTCCAGTAGCATAGAGTCTAGTGCCATGTGTGATGGTGGCAGCCGTATTTGTGGTCATCATGGTGTAGGTACTTTATTCTGGTATTGTGGTCAGACCGGTTCATAGGAAACAGCTCACTTTCTAAATTAAATATAAAATGTCTTTGACACCAGATTTTACTGCAATAACTTTACATTTAATAGTTGTTATAAAAAGATACCAGTAAAAATGTTTTATTTCTTTTCCATTTTTTTCTATACTGCTTATCCCGTTGGGGGTCATGGGCGGGCTGGAGCCTATTCCAGCTGTCACTGGGAGAGAGGCGGGGGTATCCCCTGGACTGGTCACCAGTCAACTGCAGGGCTGACATTCAGAGAAAGACAACCACGCACACTTACACTCACACCTACGGCCAATTTAGAGTCACCAATTAACCTAATGAGTATGTTTTGAGGGTGGGCACGCGTCCAGGGACCTTCTTGCTGTGAGGTTATTCTGAGGTTATTTTGTAGGCTATATGAGTTCAAAGAGTTACCGCTCTAAGATCACGAAGATCATATGATTAAAGGCAGGTGCATGCTGATTGTCTCTCAGTTAATTATTTCTTCAGTATGACATGATGAGCCTAAAAATGTATTAATGCTTCAGAAGGCTTTTTATGTTCACTTTAGGATCATTTAGACTAGCAGACAGGTGCAGTAAGGAACCTGTATGGATTAAACTGGTCCCCAAAGAGGTGATTTTTATTTATTTATTTATTTACCTGAACGACCAATCAATTGGTTGGTGCCTGGGTGCGATTTTGGTCGACCAAGTTTTTCTTTGGTTGACTACAGGCCTACTGTTTTCTTCAGCAACCAAAGTTGAACATTTAAAGTTAAAAGCCAATCATGTCCTCTCCTGATTAAAGTAGTATAGTTTCTTCTCAGATGAAAATGTCGATTGATTAAAAAATAAATACAGTGACTGTGTTTACATGGACTTGAGTATCCCAGTTATGAGTTGTTTTATTGTATTCAGAATACTGTGTTTACATGCACACAGAGAAACCTGGTTGTTCATATCCCTGTATATATGAGATAAACTAGTATCCCGGTGTGCGCAGGCATCTGTGATGTCATTTTACAACACAAAATGAGGTAACTTTGTGATTTGAGAAAAATTTGATCACTGTCCATTTTTTTGGGCTTAACACAATTAAATGCCAACATCAAGTTGCAGAAATGGAATCACATCGTTCCAACAACGGGAGAAAACAAAATGAGTCTTGTTTATATCAAGAACGTTTGCTTACAGGTATAAAGCATCTGCAGAAAAGAAACTGAGGGGATGGCAAGGAATGAAAAAGATATCTCAAATGAATAAGCTTAATATAACTTGATATTTCAAGTTATTATGACTATTAGGCATTATTATTATTATTATTAAACACTACAAAAGTTTGGCAAAGACACCAAGAAAGAGCAAAGTCACTTGCAGTTGACTTACCTCGCTAAATATCTGTCCCGGAAACAACTACAAAATAAGAGCATGTGAAACAGGGGCTGCTCAAAGTAGACCTTGAAAAAGATTACGCTTTTACTTTGAAATGTACACTGGAAGAGTTATCATTTCTAAATGTCAGGACTGGGAGACGTTGATGAACTGTGCAGGATGCTTACCAAGTGTCTTTTCATCTTCAGCTCACAGAGCTCTAAATCCCAGTTACTCATCAGCAGCCATTCTCTTTCTCTACAGTAAAGTACAGTCACGTTTCTATCATGGCCGAAAAATTAAACAGTTCAGTTCATTTTTAATCTAAATATGAGTGTGTTTTGACACAAAACTGCCGTCAGTTTACAGACTGACCCACTGCAGACACAGTTGCCCAATTGTCACTCTCTCTGAGCATAGGGATAAGCTGATCCTCTGCTTCTTTCAAAGTATCTGAAGTTAAATTAAGTTAAATCAAAGTTGCACCTACACAGGTAGTCTACACCTGTCAGAAAAGGGGATACCGCATATACATGGCACAGTATCCTGTTTTCTCTTGAAGTTCTCCATGTAAAAACAAAACGGGTATCTCAAAACGGGGATACTGTAATATCCTGGTTTCTGAAGATGTATACATGTACAAAGAGAGACCGTGATACTAGGACCCAAGTCCATGTAAACACAGGTATTGCAAGACAATGTTGTGCCCCCTACTTAGTCAAATACAAGATTACAATATTGCCTTAAACACAGAATAATATACTAGAAAATAGGCTAATGAATACATCAACCTATGCCCAATTTACTCTTTAAAAACAGCTGATGTATCATGTGATAACAATGATCTATATCTTGATGTGGCAGACAGCAAATTGTGAGTTAAAGTAAACAAAATCTTTCATCTAAAATGATGTAGCCTTTAATGGTACAGGAATACTGTGAATAAGCCTGTACTCAGTCTTGTTATTTTAACCAGTACAAGAAAGAGAAAATGAGTTATTTGAATATCCTTCATTAATATCACTGTGGCTGCTTTCTTGTCTTTCTCCAAAATTCAATTTTCGGTCCATGTTCAGAGACGATCTCAGTCTGCTGGGGTTTCAACACGTTCTTGCTTGGAAGATTAAATTTCCACCAGGTTGTATTTTCAGCAAAGGACCATGGTTCACTAAGAAAGTGAAGTGTTGCATTCCTGCTGTACTGAAGCAAAAACTGAAAGCTTTGGTTCCCAAAGGCAGAGAATAGAAAAAGAGCATCTCTTACTCTAAAAAACTCTTTAGTAGAGCCAGCGTCCAGTGTCCCATAGGCAATCTCAGTCTGTTTGGCCAGGTCCTCTGCACTCTCAATGGGGGACACCATCCTCTCAACAGTCAGGAAAGCAGCCAGGTTTGCAGTGTAGGAGGAGATGATGATTAAAGTGAAGAACCACCAAACACCACCGACAATGCGCCCAGACAGAGATCTGTTGGCAATTCAAACAGAGAAATTTCAACATTTTTAATCATTCAGCAGTACTTCACACTCTTTTAACAACTATCCAGCTACAAGAAAAGATTCAGCAACTGGGCAAACCATGTAAAGTTTCACGTATGTTAACACTTATTTAGTGGGTGTGAAGTATTACTACAGAAAACGTACTAAAGAACCACTTTGATTAAAAAAAGGGCTACCATGATGTTCCCCAAGAAAGGTGTGTTGTACGCACATCACATAAAGTGTTTCGAGACCTTTCACTTTTAAAATGTTGCCATGTTGCAGCCTGATGCTACAATCATTTTTTATTCATTTTGCTCCCATTAGTGAAGTAAAAACAGAATTTTTGATATTTTTGGAAATGTATTAAAAATAAAAAACTGAAACATCACATTAATCTAAGACACTTTACTTAGTATTTACTTAAACACCTTTGGCAGCAAATAAAGCCTCAAGTCTTTCTGATATGGTGCAACAAGCTTTGCACATCAGGACTGGAGAATTTTCTGCCATTTTTCTGTGCAAATCCTCTATACATTCAGGCCGGATGGGGACAGTCAGTGGACAGCCATTTTCAGGTCTCTCCAGATATGTTCAACATGGTTTAAGGGCTCCAGCTGGGCCACTCTAGGACAGAGTAGTCTCTAAGCTTCCCCTGTGTCGTCTTGGTTTTGTGCTTGGAGTCACTATCATGTAAGAAGGTGAATTTTCAGTCTAGTCTGAGGCCCTTACTGCTGAGGAACAGGTTTCCATTGAGAATACTTCTGTAATTTGCTCCATTCACATTCCCTCAACCCTGACCAGCCTTCCAGTCCCTGCTCCTGAAAAATATCCCCACTGGGTGATTATGTTTCCACAACCATGCTTCACTGTTGGGATGGTATTGGACAGGTTAAGAACGGTGTCTGATTTTCTCTAGACATAATGTTCAGAAATAAGGCCAAACGGTTCAACCCTGGTTTCTTCAGTCCAGAGAGTCCTGTTTGTCTTAGTCTGAGAGTCCTTCAGGTGCTTTTTTGCAAACTTCAATTGGGCTTCATGTGTTTTGTGCTAAGAACAGGCTTCCATCTAGACACTCCCATAAAGCCTGGATCTGTGGAGGGCTGCAGTGATTGTTTTCCTTTTGGACCATCAGGTTCTTGGTCCTCTCTTTTACAAAGGCCCTTGCTCAGTCGGCAACCAGCCCTTGGAAGAGTCTAAATTGTGCCAAACTTCTTCCATTTGTGATTTCTGGAGGCCACTGTGCTCTTGGCAACCTTCAGTGCAGCAAAAAATTTTTGGTAGCCTTCCTCACATCTGTACCTTGCAACAATCAACAAACACTTTGCATTTATTTTAACACTCCATGTTAACACCAAGACACATCAACACAGAATGACTCCCTTTTATACCTTCCCTCTGCTAATCATCCACTGGAACAAACCATCCCCCCAGGTATTCACCAAAATCCTCAATTTATATATATATACATAATCCATATTTACAAACCATTACCAAAAAATATAAATAGATTATTAATAAATATAAACACACCTAATAATTTACAAAAATATATACACTAAAATGCAAAGATAAAACTCCCCTCTACCAGCTTCCTACTTAGTGGCTCCCACCCCAGAACTAATAAAAGGTTTAAAGCCCCCAGGGAACTCTTTTACCCGAAACACCCTGGGAGGAGGAGAAGAGGCAGAGGTAAGTTGTCCGCACATTCACATACACATTTATATCAATGATTCTATTAGTTAATTTATACTCACAGCTACACAATTTGTTTCTGCACCTGAGTAAGGCTCAACTGAGTATTTAATTTTGCTTATAGGAGCAAGACAAGGCAGAACGGCCCAGCTGTGTGTCAGCTGGCTGACACACAAACTCCTCAACCGAACACACACACACACACACACACACACACACACACAGACCTACCCACACTATTTTATTGATCAATAAATCTGTAAAATATTTGTTGAATGTGTCATCCTTTACTTTCAACAAAGTGTTATTTATTCTAAATAGATGTTAAGAGTGCATAACCATCAATATTACCAGAAATACACATAAATGGCCATATTTAAAACTACACAAATGCCTGGTAACGGCATGCCGTCGTTACAGCTTGGTTTTTGCTCTGATATGCATCGCCAGCTTTAAAGGCTTCTAAAGAGAGGCGTGCACCTTTCCAGGTCATATCACATCAATTTAATTTACCACAGGTGGACCCCAATCAAGGTGTAGGAACATCATCAGTGATCAAGAGAAATGGGAGGCACCTGAGCTAAATTTCAAGTGTTGTTTCAGGGGGTCTGAATACGTACCTCAATGTCAAATTTCAGCTTTTTTATTTTAATAAAGTTGCTAGAAATCTAAAATTCTGTTTTCACTTTGTCATGATGAGGTACTGAGTATGGATTATTGGGAGAAAAATGAATGGAAAAAATGACTGTAGCATCAGGCTGCAACATAACAAAACTGAAAACAGCGAGGGAGGTCTGAATGCTTTATGAGTGCACTGTAGGTGCAGAGCAATTCTACAAAAAGTAGCAAGGAGATATGGCTGCAAATCAACTTATTACTTTGAAAAAATTTGATCAAATCACTGTTTTTCCAGTGGTGGTCTTCTTCAGGTAATAATTCGATGAAAAAAATAGAGGCCACACTAACATATAACATTCGCACAACAAAAACGTATACATACAAAACATCATGTTTTTTTGTAATATATAGTTAAATAACTGTGTGGATTTAAGTCTGCGGCTGTGAGAAAACAGGGTAAGGAATATAAATTCCACATGTCCTGTTTTCTTTTCAAGCTCTCCAGGTGGTGAAATTGGGTGTCTCAAATGGGGAAAAAAGCTTATCAAAATTTCTGTAAATCGGATATGATGTTTTCATGCACAAACACAAACAAGACTCTAAAAAGACTTGATAAAAATGGGATACTTAAGTCCACGTAAATACACTCACTATCTTGATTGGGAGTCAAGCTGACACTCCACAATCACATCAAATGGATGAAATGTAAGAGACATGTTGATTCATCTTTGTGGTATCCATGAGTCAAACCTTAACAGCAGGATTGCTGAGGACATGAATATCTATTAACCTTGTATAAAAAGTAAATCTAAAAAACAAAAACAAAATAATAATAATAATAATAATAATAATAATAATAATAATACCAGCCACAAGATATTAAATTCCTCTAAGAACAGCAAAAATGGGATCTACAGGGTGTGCATGAAATATATAAATAAAAATCATAACTATTGAGGTAATCTAGAAATTTTGCACTAGTTTTTAGCCACTGATGAAGAAATTATGTCCAAATTAGATTCCTGTTAGGACTAAGTTTAAAGCAGTGATTTAGTTCAGAGTATACAAAGGTATATCAGTTTCTGTTTCTAATGATGGCTGTGGCCATATTGAAAATACTAACTAGACTAACTATTGGTGAACCTATCAGCAGTCAGAGAGTTGGGGCTGAGGCAGAGCTTCACACTCCTGGTAAACAGAGTGCACCTGTCAGTTAGATCAACCATGCCCTTAACAGTCCTCTTCTCTAAGCCTTAAATTGATCCAAATGGATAACCTGCAGAAATAGTTTCCTCTCCTTTGAACTGTTTGCTAGTAAAAATAATGAGCCAATCAGACCAAAAGTGTGTTTTAAACAGGCAATAAACATGTTTATTTTTGCTGTAAACGTTGGCATTTTAATAAGAGTTTTAATGGTAATACATGGACTTAAACACTCAGCCTCAAGTGAACCCTTGAGGAACGGCTATTTTAGGCGCCTCCTCATTTGCCTAATTTATAAACACTGAAGGTTTATGCTTGTTTTGTGTCTTAAAAGTATTCTGCTCAAAAATGCTTAGTTTCAAACTTTATTTAGCTTTTTGCATTGACTTCAGAGTAAAACTATGGTTAACAGAATCTGTTTATCAACAAGTGTTGAACCATCAAAAAGCAGACCCACTGGGGTTTAGAGCAGTGTCAGGCAATTGCCTGACTTAATCATTGTCTTGCTTATTTATCCCAATAGGTCAGATGGATCTGATACTTCACTTTGGACTGAAGTGTCTGACTGCCTAGCACAACCGTCCATGACGGGCAAAGTGCTGGTGAAACGATCCTTTCAGGTGTGCTTCCACTCTAATTTCTGATTTGGTAATTTTCCAACCTACCTTGGTGAGATGTCACAGCCTTGGCGCATGAAAGCTCCGAGAGAGAACCACAGACTGTTGAATATGCCAAACTCATTAGTTGACTCATTGGTCTGGATCTGTCCATCCTCATACTCTTCAGTGTGCCACTCATATGGGCTGAAGCGGCTAACGAGGAAGAGCACCACACTGACACCGATGTAGGCGAAAACAATACACATCCAGATCTCATAGGCCAACGGGTCCAGGAAAGAGAAGACCCCTGGTTTGGATTTCTGAGGCTTCTTTATCATGATGGAGATTCCCAGAGACATGAAAGGTTTAGAAAAGTCAATCACTTCCTCTCTAACCAAAGTGATGGTCAGAGGAGCCACAGCAATGTCTGCTTTCTGTTAGACAAAGGACAAAACAGGTCACTTTAAACCTCTAAAAACACTACAAATCTGATGAGGGAATCATATGTTGATTTGTTAATTTACTCCCTTTGAAAGACAACTTACTCCATACACTAACTCTCCAACCATCCCATTCCAGATCTTGGTCTCTGCATCTCTGGCTCCATATTTTCCGTCTCCTACTATCTTCAGTTGGTATTTGAATCCACAGTGCTTCGCTATCTCGGTAGCCAGATCTACACAGTAGCCCTCGTAGCGCTCATTGTCTACAAAAAGGTCGGCATTCTTCTTTAGCATGACATATGGAGCTTCCTGAGGGACAGAGACAAAAACAGAGAACACTGCTCAGCACAAGAGGTTTGAATTACAAAGGGTATTAGCAGTTTCTAAGATGAGCATTTCATACCCGACTGACAGGCCATTATGAATACAAGAGGGCTATGGTCTCAAACAACCACATAGCTGTCTGAAGAAATGAATGGCTCTGTTTTATACTGGCTGTCAAACTGAACACAGGAATCAAATAGACATGGCAGGGAATAAGAGACTATAATCACAGCTAAGTTTCAATTCTAACTTAACCTTGTTGTAATGCTACAAATCTACCAGTGACTGTTGCTTTCTTATGCACCATATTTCTCGAGCTACTAAACACTAGATGGAAAACAACCGTAACACAATAAGTCCACATTTAATATTTACCAAGATGGTGGTTACAATAACAGTTTTGTTTTCCATTCCTGTTGATTCATTGGCGAAGACGTCTGATTTAGTGACAGCCATTTTGTCAACTTCATTCCAGTATCCAATCTGTTTGGAGGAAAAAATATTACTTGTAGGATTCTTTTTAAAACCATTCACAGTTATATTATACCAAGGAAGGGGGGCACAAAATGCTGACCTTTACAGGACCATTGGTTTTCAACTCCATGATATTCACAGAGTAGTTGACTCGCTTGCCATGTTGATCAAACTGGATGTTTCCTGTCAGGCCTTCCACACGAACCTGGATACAGTACATCAAACTGTTACAACATGGCATCTTCAAACTGACGTTTATTGCATAGATTAAAATGCCAAAGCAGAAATCAATTTCTAAATGCATTATGTTGGAAAAAAATTGCTGTAAATGTGAAAAGACGTAATTTTGGACAGTAAGAAAGTTTGTCTCTTTTTTTGGGTGGGGCTAAATGTGTGGCCTGGTGACACATGTGAGCACCAAATGACACAGAGATAAGCAGCTCTGGGACCACAGTGCACTGCCATGTCAAGAATCAGGCTATTTATGGAAGTGATGGTCTTAGTGTCACTTGATACAAACATAGCACTACCATCTTTACCTGCTGAAAGTGTGTTTTAACCCATATCTTGCTTGTCTTAAGTCCAGGATGATTAAAAGAAGTGAGCTGTGGCTGTTACATTCATTCATACATACATTTTCTTTCCATCAAATTTGTTGCAATAAAAGGCTCTACTTCTCATTTTCATGAGAGGCTTTAATTTTGAAGAGCAACATCAGGAAATGGGGTGTGTTCAGCTGCAAGTTGAAAACTCAGAGTCACATGTGCATTCAATAGCACACACATCCACAGCATCAAAGAGCAGGTATCACCTGCCTTACTTCTCATGATATTTAGGGTGCTTCACATTAGGCCCAGTTGTTTCGAACCGTGCCGCAGCGCGATTCCTCCCCTCCCCGTTCCCCCCGCTTTCTACTCCTTACATTTTAAAAATAGCAACGTTACTCCTATTTCATCTCAGCTTGTTTTCATTCTGGCTTGGCATTGTTAAAAAAACACAAATAAAAAACCCCAAAACCCATCCGGATAGAGTGAATTTAATTGTGGTTGGATGCGAAGTATTAACATAATACCATTCTGACACCCAATTGGTTTGTACGCGATCCATTGTAGCTTCGGACATGACACAAATCATGTCACACACGAGGAAACTGCAGACATATGTAGCCTAGTACGAAGTTGTCCACGGAGTTTACATCTTTCCCAACGGCGATTATCTGGAGAACGGGGTGCTTGGAGACTGAAAGGAGGAGGACACAGAGGCAGCACGACAACTACAGCCGGTGGGGAGGAGGTAGAGACAGCGTTGTGAGAGAAGGCGGAAGCAGGGCAAACAACCCGGGCTGCAGGTTAGGCTAAGAGTGGCCCCACACAAACCTGTTGTACCAAGCTTCTTTCTCCTGAGTGCCCGCTCCCTCACCAGCAGGATGGATGACGTGAGGCTGCGGATATCTAACCACCATTTGGATGACTGTGTTTGCTGCTACAGAGGAGACTGCCAAACTTAATTTTGTTGTGTTTTTATAATACAATGACAATATACGACTATCTATCTATCTATCTATCTATCTATCTATCTATCTATCTATCCATACCTCACACCATTGGAAAATCTGACAATATAGTCTTTAGAACCACCAAAAAATGAGTTTATAGTGACAACAGCATGTCGGTTATTTCCTTGTACCCCGAATGGAGAGGCTATTTTCCTCAAAGTGGAAACCTGGGTTCAAATCCACTTTGTGGCTCCTTTCCCTCATATTATTCTCCACTCTCCCTCCCCATTTCCCAATTATATCCTCTCTCCTAATTTAATAAAAGCCAAAAATTAATATTGGGATGTTGTTTGTTTTTGTTGGAAAGATTGGACCGGGCCCTAAAATTGCTGGTTTATGCTATAGTATGTACCTTTCCTGATCTTTTGTGATAGAAACTGTACCTGCAAACTCTTGGTATGAGGTAATCCCTTAACATAATATTATCAAGCAAGAGGGATTGTCTTTGATTGTCTATGACTTGTCTGTTTAAGCTAGAGAGACATCTTTCAACCCTTCCTATTACGCTGTAGCAGTGGGGATGGACACACTGTTCTTCTCTCCTTTTCCTCAAAGCTGGTTCCAGGTTCTTAAATGATTTTAATTTGTTTCAATTATTACATTTTGGGTTATTTTAGGGCTAAAGTTACACACAATTTGTAGGACGGTTGTCACAGTGTTATACATGCTTTCACGTGACAAATACATCTAAACACCCTAACCAAAAAGGCAGTAATGTACATAACTGTTTGCTAACTGCTAGTAAACAACAAACAAAGAAGAGCCAGGCATAACAAAGCCCTCGAAGATTAAAGTTACATTCAGTAGCAACTAGTCAGAAGATACTGCAGAGCCACAAGACCCACCGACTTCTATCCCTCTGCTCAACTTGTCTGCACTGTTTATAAAAAAGTCTGGCAGTAAAAGTAAAGAGTGTCAAAGTTATTACTGATACTAATCCATTTTAAAGGCTACATTTGGATAAGTGGAAGAAAAGGAGCCTGGCTTTAACTATGTATCAAAAGTGCGTAAGCCTTGTCACAAGTCCTTTTCAATGTTTACATAAACCAGTCTGTCTGTCATCAAACCAACCAAAATAACCCCTACACCAGCTGTTCTTTAAGAACTACTTAAATGCACCCTTTATAAATCAGAAATATAATAACTCGGATACCTTGCGGCAGATGCAAAACAGAATAGCACAGCTTTTAGCATGTTATTTATCTCCAGAAATGATTAAAAAAAAACTGCATTTACATTTATGTGAATGAGGAGTAGGGGAGGAATATTCAAAGTTCAGCACAAAATTGCCCCTTTGACATGCACCTCAGCCTCATTACAAACTACCTGATCCTCAGAAGCGAGCGCTAGCTGCAACAGGTACTTAAAGTGGTATAAATTACCACCATATGAAATTGTGTACTAAAATCTGCACTATTTGTCTTCCTTTCTCTCATTTATCTTCTTTTCATCTCAGTCAGTTGTTACTGTGTAGTCCAGAATAAACTTGTAATAACAATGCACTGTGGAACTGGTAGGAACTCAGCATAAGCCGCTTTAGATTAAAACATACGTATGTTTAAGATGAACATCTGACTCTGCTGCCATGTGTGCCTCTCATCTTCTTTCAGAAAGAAAAAAAATATTTTTTTTTGAAAAAAAAAAAACAGAAACAGAAAATCAGCTGAAGGGGCAGTGATGAGTTTGAAATGTCATTTGTTTTACAGTATGCAATAAAACATCGAAGTGCCTTATGTGTGCACTCTGCATGTTCAGCACTGAGATGTTTTGATTTCTTGCACAAAATTAGTCCAAGATATTCAATTCTGCTTTCAGAAAGAGCAGAATCAGCAAGCGGAGATGTTTTTCTTGTATTTTTCAAATTGTTTTCTTGGACTATTCTTTTAAAAGGGAGAGATCAAGTGCATATGGATGATGGATGGACTATCATTGCGCACAGTAATTTGGTGAAAATAAACACAACATCAGTCCTAAAATCCTTTGATTTACCTTTAAAAGAGTGTAAAGATCACTGTAGCATCTTCTAGCAGACTGGTGCAGCCTTGTATAAACAGCAGTGATGTGTACAATGGTCAGTAATATCTGCGCTTCATCATCCTATGTCTCGTCCTCTCAATCAAGTAAATGTCTCTTTACTTCTCTGTTTATTTTTATAATTATAGACCATGTCAGAGTAAACGTGTGGTGTAAGGTCAGTTTCAGTCTGAGCTGCTGTTAATTCTCATGTAAGAAAAATCCTGAACATTAAAATTAATTAATTGATAATATATTGCTTTAAGCAGCAGTAAATTTTCCAAACTTACTTGGTTGTCTGATAAAAATGAGTTTTATGTGTTTCAGTAACGACAGCAGAGGTACAGATGTGAATGCGCTTTATTTTTTCCATTTTTCCAGTCTCTAAATCCCACATATCCCATCATGATCTAATGTGCCTACAGATGTGTGTTTGCTGCATGTCTCTGCAGGAACAAGTTCTTAGCTGGAAATTTGTTTTTTTCCTTTTTTTTTTCCTGTCTTACTCTGTCATTGCAGCGTTGGTGATCTAAGCACACAGCCACTAATGTGCCATTTGGCCTCTGGGAAAGCATGCACTAAAAGTGCTAGGCTGACAAAATTTGGGGGCAGTTTTGCATCTGCATATAATCAGTGCTAGAGATGGTACCAAATTCTGTACTTTTATGGGTACCGACCGAATTCCGCCGGTACTACCAAGTGTTGATTCACATAAAATCAAACAGTACCATATATTTTCCATGCCACACGCAAACACAGCATTGCATAAATTAGGGAGTAAAGACAAAGCAAGCATGGCTGATAGGAAGAGATCGAAGGTATGGCTCCAATCTTCAAAATACGATGCAGATTACGCTGTAATATTTGTGACGTGAAGTACAAGGCTTGTGACATTACAAATAGTATTTGATGTCGATATATTTGATATTTGGTACTGTTTTGGTATAAATGTATAAATTCTGAATTTTTAAGGTATTTTTTTAATAAAGGTAATAACATTTATCATTACGTACACACACACACACACACACACAAAAGTACAGAAAATGGGTACCGTTGTGTACTGGTACTGATTTGCAGGTACTGGGCATCGGTACTGCACCGGTTCAAATGTGAAAGGTAACCATCACTAATCAGCACCTATTCTTTAGTGGATTATTTCCAAAACAGGAGCTCTTTGTGGGCGTAATTCTTGCAATAAAGTCTGTGCACAGCAAAAAAAACTACCACATTGTTCAGGGTGCTAATAGTTTGTTTTGCTTTTCAGTTGAATTTATTTTATAACTTCAAAGCAAGAGATTTTATTCATTTCTGTGTTGCCTGTTATATTTCATTGTTACATCATCAAGCTCTTTTTATTTAATGTTCAATGCACAACAGATAGAAAAAGCAATCACAGGTAGTTTTAAACAACACTAGATGGAACAAGCTGGAACTGTCACTACTTTCAGTCAGGGTTAGAAATTAACTTTTTTTTTGCCTGCCTGCCTCTTTGGCCGGTCCATTCAAATAATCTACTGGCCATCCTCATTTTTTTCCAGCTGCTGTATTTTAATGATCAGCATAGTGAGATGAGGTATACATGACTTACAGCATTCAAGGCAGGTTAATCAATTTGTTTTTATGAGCTTACATTAAGCAAGTTATCACAGTCATAAAGGTAATGCTGGGATGTTATTTTTATAGTGTATAATACTGCTATTTCCATATGTCCCATAGTGAAAGACAGCAGGATTTTTTTTAGAACTACTTAGGCATTTAAAGGACAAGATCAGTAAGAGAACAGATGCGCCATTTTCTTTACAGGGTTCACCAAGATGATCACAGACTTTAATTTCTTACAGTACATTTAACAACAAGAATTCTAGGTTAAGTTTTTCATCCAATAAAGTGTCTCTATTTCCTGCAAATTATAACCAGCAGATTCTCAAAACTGTAATGCAACAGTGTCATTTCTGACCAAGTCACCCTCTTTATTCCAAAACCTTATTTTATGTTGAAATGTCTGATTTGCATGACTGACATTATTATTCTTGTTATTTGGGGTAACTTTAGGACTATTTTACATAACAATATTAAGCATTAAGTTTACACATGCTGTCAAAAATGAACTTTCCCCATGCAAATGACAAATGCGAACGTACGTCGCTTTGGATAAAAGCATCTGCTTAATGACATTGTAACACTATAACATTGTGACATCTGAAAAACATTATGTCTTGGTCAGAGAGCTTGTAGATTTGCTTGGCTCTGCTCCTAAAGTCAGTAGGACAAAGCAGAAAAATCAGGATTTAATTTATACTGATTACTGTCACAGGTGATAGTAAATAGTGATTCTTATTTACTACCCCAGGGGCTGGTAATTTAAGAAAATTCACCTGACACTGCTCAAAAACCTGACACCCTGCTGCCAGTTAAAAAAAAAAAAAAAAAAAAAGTAAAAAAGAGAAACCAGAGATGTCACACTTCTTGTTGCTTTGTTCCTGTTTAACCAAACCCATACAAAAACCCCAAAACCAAGGTGCAAACAAAACTGTGATTTGTGTGAGCTGTTGCAATTATTAAAGAGTGGCTGAGTTGACAGGTGGGTGTGTTGTAGTCGTTGGAGGCTTAAAGTCTGCATTAATATAAGCTTTGTCCTATTAAATTGACCACAGATCAGTTTGAGACAAAAATAGCAACTGCCCTCACTGAGCTTCCCCTTTCAGAACCAATAAATGGCATCACTGAGACGCCATCAATGGTGTATACAGTCCAGTTTGCTCACACATTTAAGTTTTAAGAAGACAACTCAGCTTCAACTCAACTCATTTAGTGTCACTTGTGACAGTAACTGGACTGAAATCGAACATTTCACTTTGTTTCATTTCTATCGCCATAGTTAAGCTGTGGAATTGCTGTTAAACCAGAAGAACTATTGATATTCTATTTGCTAGAACAGTGGCTGCTGCTGTGTCATGTTTGACCAAATGTTAGGCCAGATGTTAGGGGCTAAATTGCCATAGCAGAATTTTATTCTCAGTCTCACCCTGGGAATAAGTTGGTAAAAGGATATAATTTTCAAAATCAAAAATAAGCAATGATAAAAAAATTGTCACTAAAATGGAAAACAATTATGATTATTGCAATCTCAATATTGATCAACATAATCATGATTATCATCTTGTCCAAAATTGTGCAGCAAGGCTACCTGTATGTGTTTTCCATTAGGAAGACTGCAGCAAATTAGTCAGAACAGCAGAGATTAAATTAAAAAGAAAAAAAAAATCAAATATCAATAATTTTGTCTGTTGAAGAATGATTACAGCATCAAAGGCTCTTGATTTCCTCTAACATGTTTCACATATCTAACAGTTACTTTTTTTGTCTCCATCTCCTCACTTGTGGATTTTCAAACAGAGTGAACATTTTCAGAACTTTAATACCCAGGGCTCAGATTTACTTTTTGGATCTATTCTGTGTTGTTTTTGGTTTAAAAGGCAGAATCAGCTCAATTTTCTCTTCTTTTCAAGATCAGAACATGTAGCTTTAGCCTGAAAATCTATTTGAACTCTACAGCTTTATTCCTCAGCAGGAGTGAAGGCAATCTTCCCTTTGCATCATAGCTCAGAGGACAGTCCATGGGTAAACCTCTTGTTTCTCCTCTGACAAAAAGCTGTCAGTGATTCTGTTTGTATCCACATGCAGAGTGAGAACATCAAACTCTAATCAGTCTCTGTGAAGTGCTTTCTTCCTTTCTGGGTGCAATTTTTAAGCTGTTACCATGGCAACAAGTCTCAACCAACAAAAGATGCTTGCATTTGCTGTGTGTTACCTGTTTCAGTGCTCTTTCAATCTCCACTCCCTGAGCCCAGGGAACAGCAGGGTTAGCCAGGCAGTCCCCATTGTTGGCCCTCCTGGTGAAATCGATGCGCTGCTTGTGCAGATAGCGGAAGGCCTCTGTCATTACCTGCACCGCGTCATAGGTCAGCGCTGATGTGTACTACAGCAGGAAAATGGGAAAAAACTCTCAGAAGGTTGCAAGAGAAAAAGGAATCCCTCTCAGCATAATAATAATCATTGAGTAAACTCTCATCCAACCATGATGATGTACATCCCTGTGCAGAAGACCCTTCAAGTTGTCTGAAGTTAAAAGATTTACTGCTTTTATGAGATTTCACAGTCATAAAAGCATGCCTTTCTGCTGCTGAGCAATACAGAGAACTTTACAGTTTTGGTTGCCACCTCTTATTATTTTTATTTTTTTAAATCAAATAAAGTTGTTCTTTAACTGGATCAGTTAACTGATGAGGACACACGCCTGGTATATACTTCTACAGAAAGCTGTCAGAAAAAGTAAACCCAGAGAGAGGCAAATACTGGACTGATCCCGTTAAGACCCTCCACTGTTCCTATAGAGAACAACATGGCAGAGACTTCTCCTGATCCTGACATCAAACATTGTTTAAACCTGAGCAGAATTTGACTGTTTTTTGACAAACATTACAGCCCCAGAACACTGACTGAAAGTGACAGCCAACAATGTTCTTCCCAATATCATTTAGTTAATTGAGCTAGCTACTGTTAGCTAATAAGCTAAGGAATTGCTCGCCTTTCACTTTCCAAACAGCAGCATTATTGAGCCAAACGCAGAATTACTACAATAATACTATCTAGGGCTGATAGAAAATATTGATTCATTTAAATTTTGCAATATTTTGTGGCGATACTGAACCCATATGTTTTTTTATGCTTTTATTGACAGAGGTGGACAGTGGACATCAGAAACAGGGATGAGAGAGAGATGGGGGGAGACACGCAGGACAGTGCAACAGGCCAGATCCAAACCTGGGCTGACTGCTTACATGGGATGCACCTCAAACAACTAGGCCACCTGCACCCCAACTGTATCCGTGTTTTAAAATGTTGTATCAATATTTTATTAATTAATGATTTACTTTGTTGGTGCGGTAGTAGGGGCTGCACAATGGCGCAGGGGTTAGCACTGTTGCCTCACAGTCGCTGGGCCTTTCTGTGTGGAGTTTGCATGTTCTCCCCGTGCATGCGTGGGTTCTCTCCGGGTACTTCGGCTTCCTCCCACCACCAAAGACATGCTTGTTAGGTTAATTGGTGACTCTAAAATTGGCCACAGGTGTGAATGTGAGCGTGCCTGATTGTCTGTCTATATGTCAGCCCTGCAACTGACTGGCAACCAGTCTCGCCCAATGACATCTGGGATAGGCTCCAGCCCCCCCACAACCCCAAACGGGATAAGTGGTATAGAAAATGGATGGATGGTGTGGTAGTTTATGGTGTTTTCCTCTCTTTAGACCAAGAGATTGTGCAAGCCTTCCCGCCTAAGCGAGCTAGTCGCTCGTACCTTTCCAGCAGAGCAGCAGTGGGTTCTGCAGCATTTAGAGTGGATATGAGGACTTCTTTTATCTTTCTAAAACAATACAGACAGTACAGACTTAGACAAGACTGAAGCGGTTTGCAAGATATGTCATGCCAGAGTGAAACACTCAGACAACATGACAAATCTGTAAGCTCATAGTTAGACATCAGAGCGATAGCATTACAGCCAACAGCTAACGTGAAGAGTGGATGCCTGTTGAAGCTACCGCTGGTCTGTACTCATGCATCCATAACTACATAACTATACAGTCAATACTTTATTTAAGAACCTGCACTGTTAAGAATGACGGCCTCCATAATACGATAAAAACTCTGTGGCCTGTCACGTCATGCCCTCCCCACAACACAGTCCAGCAGTCCTTAAAGCTGGGTATGAGGACAAGCTTGTCTCTCACAGACTCCCTCCACAAACACCTCACCATTTTTTCTTTCAAAAAATCCTGCAAGCATTTTAATTCATCATAGCAAAATCCTAGATATTTGTATGTCTCAAATGTATATAAAACTAAAAAACTCAGTAAATATGCCACATATCTGCATTTTGAGTACATTTCAGCTCATAAATTCACCAGGAGACTGCCATGTTTTCATCCACATCATGGAGTATGACGTCACTGTTCCGCAGGGCTCCTCTCCATTGCTAAGCAGTAACCATTTTTCAGACGTTTTTTCTGCTTGCAGCTGTTGCTGACATGAGTTAGCTGCATGTTGTTTTTGTCTCCCTGCCGTCAAAGCTCTATCATTCCTACAAAGTTTTACCTCAGTAAACCTCCATCAAGTGACTACATTGAGTGTATAGTGGGAGTGTGCCGGGAGCTTTTCAAAATAAAAGTATTATGTACATAGAATGGAGTTTCTCCAAAGAAAGGCTAAAGCAGACTTTTACTTTGAAAGGCACAAACCGGAAGTCCTTTCGTATTGTGTTTATCTTTACCTGAACCATGTGGAAACAGAGAGCCTCATAAAGAAGAGAAGTTTGGGGAACAACTTTATTAAACAGACGCATTTTAGCTCATGGCCTTCATCTGGTTCATAAAGATATAGATTTCAAACATTTTCTATCCGTGTGGATGTACATATTTGCTACAACAAGGTAAACATGGCTCTGTAGTCATCATTTTCCTGTCTAGAACAGATAACTCCTCGTGGTGCAAATATAATATAGAAGAGACCTCTAATTTTAGAATTCTCCGTGCGTGAGATGTGCTGCATTTCTGAGATGCAGCTCTAACACTGGCTGCCAGTCTGAAACAGGTTACTGCATAGGATCACTGCGGAACTGTGACATCACAGCGCCAGCACAGACCAAACGGGACCAAAACATGGCGGTTTCCTTGTGAATTTATAAACTCAAATGACTCAAAATGCAGGTATCTTGTGAGTTTTTTAGTTCATTATGTATATGAGACATACAAATATCTATCCAACAAGATGAACTTGTCTGATCATGCAGAATTCCTTTTAAGAATAGCTAAATTTGATTATATTCTATATTAATCAATATTACATAGTAGTAATTATTTATACACACACACAGGCGATTTTTTTTTTTTTTTTTAACAAGGGGGATGCACCTTGCTAACCCCCCCAACACCACCAATCATGGTTAGTCGCACTATCTCAGGTGGACCTCATAAAAACGCTTTGCCTGTGAGACGTCATGGTGCCTTCAAGTGCAACTCAGAAATCTAACTTGTACTTGAATGATAGGCAGGTTGTGTAAAATGGGACAGTTAATATTTTTTGTTATTTTCCTTTGTAGAAATGCAGATATTTGCCATACCTTATTGTTCTTTTATTACTGGAGCATTTTTAAAATAATGACAAACATAGCAAAGCACCACCATATATTCCAGTTTTCAAAATTCAGAAAAAAACCCCCCAAATTAAATGTTAGCAGTAGTTGTTATCAGAAAATCCCAGCATAATCTTGTACTGGGGGTCTCTAGGTATCCCTCTGATTTTCTATGTTATTTGAATGTAGCACTTTTAATAATTAGATGTTAAAATCATTAAAAAAAATCTCATTCATTTCTACACTGGCATATTATAAAATATATTTAAAAACTTATCAAATTGTGTTTGTTTTAAATTTATGTGTTTAAAAGTAATTAATAGATAGAACATTAAATTTAATGCAGTGAACTGAGTTTATTCAGGCAGGATTTTCTCATGTTTCTTACAATAAACTAATAAAGCCAGTTAGAGTTCATGTAAGAAAAAACTCATCTCAGAAAAAAAGTTTAACATTACTGAGCAACATCTATGAACTAGTAAAGCACTCGGAGAGCGCAGACCTCTGCCATTAGCTCCATCTCCCAATGGTACAGAATCCTTTAAAAAAAATTCCTGGATCCAGACGGTGATCCAGATCACTCCCAAAATCTAATCAGTTCTTCCTTATGCCATTTCTGACATTTCCTGAAAATTTCATCAAAATCCGTCCACAACTTTTTGAGTTGTGTGGCTAACAAACGAACAAACAAACTAACAAACTAACTAACTAACAAACCCACCTGAACACATAATCTCCTTGGTGGAGGTAGTAATGAACACACGGAGATGGGCACAAATACATCAAAAAGTATATTGTTACAAATACTCGCTAAAAATGTAACAGAATACAAATAGAAAATATAGGATGAGAAATGTAATTAATTAAACTACAAATAATTTTTTGTCATTTCAAAATACAAAAATGGTTATACAAACTGATATAAGGCTGCAACAATTAAACAATCACCATAGCTGGCAACAAATCAGTTAATTCACTAATCATTTTCACTACCTTTTTTAAGACAACAATGTCCCCATTTTCTGATTCCAGCTTCTCAAATGTGAAATGTTCTGGTTTCTTTATTCCTCTGACAGTGTATGTGCTCTGGAGACTTCACGTTTCCACATTACAGTTACGTAAGCTGAATACTGACAAATCTGGCTGCCAAACAATTTGTGATATCACAAATCTTGCACACACTGTAGGCCCACTTTTAAATTTTGGTTTCAATGACAACAGAGAAACTTTCCACTTTCAGCAGATTAATGTGAAAACAACCTACAGCAGTGGTACTCAACCTTGTTCTACCCAAGAGCCTAATTGTCTTAAAAATACTATTGTGAGAGCCACAATCCAAAACCAGGCATGTGATGATCAATCTATCCATAGCTGAAATGAAACAGTGAATTGGTGGATTATTGTGTGGTTAAAGGGGATGCAATAGGCTACATAAAAATGTCTGTGTAGTGTCAGAAGAAAGGATATTTTACTGATAATAAGCATATTTTTATTTTATGTAAGTTCCACCTGGACTAAAGTCTTCATAAAATACCAGAATGTGCTGACTTACAGCTATGAGAAGCTTTTCAAAGAGCTGATGAATCATGGGTGTCTGTTTGGGTATTAATATTTCATATTTGGACATTTACTGTAGTTCTGTGACTCTGTTAACTTAAAGGGACGCTTTCAATTTTTTTTCCCTCTAATTTTTGCCCTGGGCCTCCAAAGGCTAAAACCGGCCCTGCCTCACACCTGCAGCTCCCCCTCACAAATCGTTCTGTCAGTTTTTTGCTTTCTTTTTCTGTTTCTGCCCTTTTGACAGTATTTATCATTAGTAAATTTAAGATCAAATGAAACACCCACGTTTGGACAAGTTTTACTCAATTTTACATTATTATCATCATTATTATTATTATTATTATTAGATTACAAGTCATCATCAAATAGGAGTATGGGAGAGCATCGGCAGGAAGTGACTGAAGAAATTTGTTAAAACGAGGGCATAAGAAGCTTTACTTTAAACACAAGACAGCACACCTCTATGAACGAACTTGCTGAAGAGACGCGCCACAAGCAGACTTCCTCTGCGCACTTTTACGCACGTCCCTCTGTACAAGGCGCACTCGACGGTAATAATATACAAGTTTTCATTTGAATTTTGAAGTTAAAGTCTGTCTTCTTTGTGTGGACTCAGATTCATTGATATCACTTATTGCAAAGAGTCTTTACTGTTGACAGTTTTCACCTTTACAGAGGTTTTCAGGAGGATTTTCTAAAAGTAAGCCTTAAAAGAGCCGCAACTGGTCACTAAAGAGCCACATGCGGCTCAAGAGCCGTGGGTTGATTAGGCTATCACTGGCCTTCAGTGTCAAACTCCAAGCTTCACTGTACACCCAGGAGGAGGGAGTGAGGGAGGCGGGGTAACGGCACAGCATCAGCGCATTGAACAGGCTGTGTATCCATGGGACACTACAAGTTATGCTGGATGGGAATGCCGACGTGAAAATTGGGTGGTAATTAAACAGTAGCAATCCGCTGCAGTTTAATACATAAATGGGAAACCCTGTAAAGGATCAACGAATCAGGCAGAACATACTCAACTAAGCATCCCTGCTCTGCCCTGACAGGAGATGGCAGGTTAACAAAGGGGACACATTTTGGTCATTTTGCTAACAAGGGGGACACCATCCACCCTGAAATTTCCTACTGTACACACACACATATATATATATATATACTATTAAAAAATCACAATATATCACCTCGCTTATAGTATCACAATGTATAAGAAAAATATCGCAAAAATATTGTATCAGTATCTCTGTATCCCAATACGTATCGAATTGGCAGATTCTTTCCAATGCACAGCCCTAATACTATCTGTTCTTTTATAAACTTTCAGCCTGTCATCAGTGTAAAGAAAAGGATACCTAACAATTGTTGATACTCTGGATTTATATAATATCCAGAGTGCTGTATCAGGGTTGAACATGACAACAACTCACATTTTAAATGAAAATCTCCATTTGACTGCAGATGTCAGGTAATGGAAACACACTGCATTTTGAAGAGATGGAGAATTTAAATGGCCTGTGCCACAGCTCAAGCAGTAGCCACTGTCCTGGGCTCTTTTTCCCTCCAGGCCTCTTAGTTGGTCATGTGACTGAAAGCTATGAAGAAGCCACTTTGTTGAACTGGGCTCCATTCCTTTATTATAATTAATCTTAGGACTGTTTAACTGCTGGTCATATGAATTTCTTTTCTTCCTCTGCTTTGCCTTCAAGATGTTTTTCCTCGATGCACCCAGATCTTGAATCAATATCAGGCATAGATGACTTCAAGTTAATCCCATGTGTCTAAGTAACATAGACTAATTAGTGGGATTTTCCCAAGGTGAGTAATTGTAAATCCAAATAAATACAAATTTAAATGAGGTTTTATCATCTGAAGTTAATAAAACACTCAGAAAACAGTCCCAGTTGAGCACCAACCAACATAGGATCATTTAACCATAACTAGGTAACTCTGCTTGACTATGATAAACATTTTTATTCTTATTTTTTATTTATTTGTGAAAAAAGTGCATTTACTTAAAAGACGGCATGGGACCAAAAGCACCTTAACACATTTTAGATGCTATTATTTTAAAAGTAAACATGTTAAGTGGGGACAGTAAGGGTAAATCAATTTTGATTGCTTTTGTGCTTACTCGCTAACATCATGCCACCCCTACTTAAGTAAGGGCACCCCAACAAAAATTTTCGATCCAATTGATCGCTAACAGGCATGTTATGCTACTTTGATCAGCTGCATAAAGGGCTCTGTTGATGGGAGAGAGGAAGCAACAAAAAAGAGCAGTTACATAACTTTAACCCAGGTATAAGTCAGACATCTTGTGGATGTATGACCAGCTTTCTTCTACTGATAAGAAAAACTCATTGAGACAGTTCTGTGACTGCTCTCGCTTATTTAAAGCTGCCCATAGACAATCGGTTCTCTGTCTGCTATAACTGTAAACCAATAAAAATACATCCAGATCATTACAGAGGGGGTTGTCAGATGGAATCAAAATCCCAGTGTTTCGAACATGGGTGTGGGTCTACAGCATCCATGGTGTAAAATTCTTGGACTAAAAGAGAAGCATGCGTTGCCTCCATACAATTTTATCAACATATTAAAAGTCAGCAAGTGAAAAAACACTGTCTTGATACTTTAAATGTGCCAGAAAATAAACCTTAAAAGAAGACAATAGAATATAGTATGAGTAAAAGAAACAGCCATTTCTTGTTAATGCAGAGACACAGCAAAAATTCATATCCTGGTATTTTATCAGGGGAAAACGATAAAGGATATGTCAGTTATGATTGAATCAAAGATGAAAACTCACCCTATGAGCATGCATGCAGAGTAGATACTTTGTTAAGGACAGCTAAAAGCATAACAGATACTTGAACTCTGTTTAAATAGAGCAAGAATCTTGAATGACATACAGTACACAAAATCAATAAAATAGGTCCGTTTCGTACCCTTCTTTAGGAGTAGTGGGGGGTTGCACTGGGGTATTAGGCAGCCAACTCAAATGAATGGTAGGGGAGATGCTGTTATCATGGGATAGTGGGTGAAATAAAATGTATGGAACATGCATGCACTCTCAAAGCTTTTGTAATTATATGCCTTTAAAAATATTTGTCCAGTCTCCTTTAGTCACTCGTGTTTTATTCCATCTAAGGTCCAAGCTACAACATTTTTCATTGAATAATTCAGGTGGTCGAAGAATCTCTGAATTTTGGCTTGCAATTTTCTGTTCAGGAAGTGGAGGTAGGTCCTGACATAACTGGTTGAGACCTACAGATCTAAGATGAACCACTCAGCCAGTGTAAATGCTGTTATGCTGGCCAACTCATATATCTCAAGCAAAAAGCCTGTCCCATCATATTTCAGTGAAAATAATTAGTTTAACTAGTATGACCTTCAGCTAACCCATCAAATAAATGAGGATGACCAACTTCAATCACTTTGATAGTAAAGTGTACGCCTCTTTCCGCACATTTGCTCATTATCCTCCCTTCTCTGTATTAAGGGATCTTGTCCTAATTAGGGTGCATATTCTATGTCTGCTGGTGTTTATCTGTTGTGTTTTGATGTTTGTCTGTTGTGTTTTGATGTTTCATTAAGCTTTCCGTGTCCTAAAAGCAGTGTCCACGCAGTTTTCAATGTTTTTTCTTTCTTTTTTTTTTTTCAGGGCAGAGATTTTGAGGTTCAGTTCTAAGAGCATGCTACATAAAGGGCTATTATTAAAATAAATATATGGTTATACCAGATTTTATTATTAAATTTAGTCCAATAAATTCCTGGTTTAATAGCATATTGCATGGGTATAATTCTATACAAATGCAAACACTGAGCTCAGGGGAAAATACATGTGTTTGTGTAACAGTGCATTAAGATCTGAACTTATGTATAGTGATGTTTAATAATGCACACGCTGAGTGCGTGTGAGTGTAAAGTTGTGTGATGCAGATGGAGGCAGCATAATTCACTGTGAGGTTACAAACACATTAGAGGAAGTGAGGCAGATTTAAGTGCTTTTAGTGACACTTTCAACGGACAATCCTGCACCACAAAAGAAAAAGCATGCGTGTATGAGTATCGTGACCTGCACTAAGGCATGTACTGGCAGGCATTTGAACATCTACTCACTCTTATTTTACTGTCAGCACCAGGATACTCCTTTTCTTCCAGGGCCTCCCATCTCTGGTCAAATTTGGACACCAACGGATCATCAAAATCAACGATCTGAAAGCCTGACACGTTGGCTCCGCCATACTGAATTTTGGATAAATCCCCATCAATGAAACCCTAAGACAAAAACATAAAATTAATCATTTTTTGTTTCCACACAAAAGCAAATGCAGATATTGTGTAAACTTACCAGATTGGCTATAATGTAGTGGTAGCCTTTGACATGTCTGCCGATTGTGATAACCTATCAGGACAGGGATAAAACAGATAATTAAGATCCCATTAAATGTTAATGAAGAACTGGATTTTGAAGTTTAAAGGTCAAGGTCACCGGGCCTCATGTACACCCCTTGCCTCTAAGATTTCTATCAATTACATTTCCACAGAAACCACCCCAGCCCTTCCTGTACCTACCGCTGTATCTGCACTTTTTTTTTTGCTTCCCTGTGGAGCAGTGGTGGCTGGTGCATTTTTCTTCAGGGGGGTACAACAAAATCCCAGATTGATATGTTATGTATGTAAGGTACATCAAAAGATGTTACTACACCGAGAGTTAAGTTATATTAATATGCCTTTGTTACATCTGCATTTGTTTGGTTGATGAACAAATATTAAAATAAGATGGCTATAATAAGGGTGATCAGCAGCCACAAGTAGCTAACTCTTATCAAAGTCAACTTATTTTTTTAACTTATCACACACTATCAACTCAATACATTACAAAATTATGTTAAAGAGCTGATTGAATGTTTATTTGAAGTAGAAAATTTTACAAAAGGCATAAGGTGCAAGTAGTCACTGCTTCATTAGTAACTGGTTGAGTAAAAAAATATATACACCAGACCTGAATGCAGCAAAAATGCTTAAACCCACAAAACTATTATTTATTGATTGATTTAATTACTTACTTCTTAATATTAGTCACAGCTTTGTTGCTGTATCCTGATATCTGGCAGGTTAGGTCCAAGCTCTTCAATTCTAAGTGTCTCCTTCAATGTCCTCCTCTCAAAACGCCTTATTCTTAAACACTTGACTGAGTTTTCTTATTGCATTTTGCTGTCTTCCTAGCATTTCTTGATGAGCAAAACAACAAATGCAGGCGCAACTTCTGGCAGAAAGCCAGAGATGTACCGCCATGGTGTAAGACTTCCTCTGTGTGTCTCAAATTACGAAGTGTATCTCTCTGCTGCCACCTGTTGGCATCTGGCAAGTGGTTAGTGGTAATCCCTTCGGGGCGCAGTCATGTTTTGCCCACAGAGCTCCTATCTCTGCGAATGCACACGCCCAGCTTATAACGAAGGTCTATGGAAGGCTGTGGGCGCAGGAGCCCAGCGCCCCAGGGAGGAAATGAGTACAGGAAGTAAAGGCAAACGCTTAGAATGTTCATGATCTAATGATTTATTGCACATTAAACATTTAAATCTCTTAATAAATCATCTTTATAGTGCACGATAGAGTTTATCTATATTCATATAAATTTAATGATATTTAAAGCAAATGTTTTAAAAATTATTCAACGAACTTAAGATCTGTCCTCTCTTTGTGGAGAGTCATGTGGGGACGGTGCCCCTATTGACCAGCCGACACTGCTGTGGAGGCACAAAACTCCCAGGTAGCAGTTTGTTGTTTTCTTGATAAACCTTACATAGCAACAGTTATGAACTTGTTGCTTTGCTTCCACCCAAATATTTGATAACACCACAATGACAAGGAGTAATCACAAAGTAAGAGTGTTCAGTTGTGCTATCTCACAATTATGGATTGCTGAAATACCCTCTTTGAAATTGAGGATGCAGTGGGGTCTTTAAATTTATGAAAACAGTCTTTGAAACATTAAACTGAACTTCAGATTTTATGTGTATACAATATATTTTAGCCCTAAACCATAATCTTTTATTCAATTTTGACAATGCTTATACAGTTTTTAAATTTACACAACTCATGACCTTCAGCTGTCTCAGCTGATATTTTATTTCATTAATATTTTTTGAAAACTTACATTGTGCCTTAATAGCCCAAGACAGAATGACAACCAGAGATAAGACAAGCATAAATGCAATTACAGTTGTATTAAAAATACAAAAATCTACCTTTTTCAGACAATAAAATTTGCCCCTATCAACACTAACATGCCTGTCAGTTCTGGCCATTATCACTTTAAAAGCAGCAGCGCTCACAGTTACAAATGCTTCTAAAGAGAGATATCCACTCCCCTTATCAGCAAAGCAACAGAGAAAGCAGAAAATTGCAGAAAATATTTCAGCATTTCAGTCCTTCACATAAACGAAACTCCTGAAACTAATCCTGCTGCTTGACTGGCGTCGCTGTTTGTCGGGGCAGCTACTTGAAGCAGATTTGAATAATAATATATTGGATCTTCTACATTAATGCCTTTGACATGAAGCAAGAAACTTCCACCTGAGCGGGTTGTGTTTTTCCCAGATAAACAGGCGCTGAGGCTGTGGGCATTGATTTCATTCAGTGCCGGTTAAACAGACGTCGGCATGCTTTAAATGCTAATCGATAAGCCCCTCTCGCGGGTAAGAGAAGGAGTCAAAATAACCTGTTTATGTGCATCTGTTTTGCCTTTAATTGCAGTTTTGTTTACAGCCTAAAAGGACAATTAGTGTAATTGTTATGGTGCTTTTCTACATCTGCTGGACTGCCAGGTCCATGAGACAATGTTGTTTTTCTAAGTGAGATTCAAATGCTCATATTTCAGCTGATTATCACTTTTGTCCTACAGGAGTAATTAAAGGATAATACGGTTGTTAGCATTCTCTGCATCTCCATAAATAGAAAAACACTGCTGAGTGTTTTTTTAAACTTCCTGATGCTTTTTTCCCCTCATGAGATTTTCTTCTTCCTTGGCTGTCAAAACTTAAATTTCATGACTGAAAACGTGAAGCAGTGTACCAATTAAATACTTTATTTTGTAAAACATTTCTTTTTCTGTTTTGTAGACTGTGCTAAGACAAGATGTTTAACTTTGGTTAGGCCTTTCATGTGATTGAACTGTGACTGACTTTTATGTGGCAACTATGTCAGTTCTCAAAATTTGGGAAACATATCCTACAAAAATGTAGTTTTAATCAGAAGCAATAAAATTCCCCAAAGCTCTCAGAAATCAGCTTATGGTGGCCAATGCCAGAAGACTCAAGGTAGATTCTTCTAGGTTTTTATAACTGACTTTAATACTCTTCCATACGTTTTTACAGTCATCCTGGGGATTTTTATCAAGCCTGCTGATCAGCAAAAATTATATCCTCTTACTTTGGCTGGTCTTAATTTTATAGCACTGAGTACCATAAAACAAACTAGTTGGATTGTGCAGCTTGATATGTGCCCTGAAGCAAATGAGACTTTCGACAAAATATGAAAAATTGAAATAAAGTCGTATGTTGGCTCATGAGGGTTACACTCAAGTATAACGACTCAGCCAAAGTGACGAGAAGCCACACCAAGTACAATATTCCTCTGTGAACAGAAATGAAGGCTGTTGGCGCAGGCTGCTAACTTGCTTGAATTAGCATACCAGGCTCACATCATTTACCCACAGACACAATGACGCTGTGATGAATTTGACTGTTTTCTGAGCATTCCACTTCAGACTAGTAAGTTAAATGCAATTTCAATGCCCGTTCATCTGAATAGCGAACAACCTCCATTGAAACCCATTTAATCTCACTTTTACAGACCTATGAGTCACACATCACAAGGTCTGTCTAGCCCCAACTAGCGCAACAAAAGGGACATGTAACTAAATGGGTGCCAGTACTCAATTAATATTCTTAAATTTCCCTTGGATAGTGCATATTTTGGATATGAAAAGCCTGGAAAATTTGAAAAGCTTAAAATGCCAGTTAAAGATTCCTGCAAATCATTTCAAGAAGCCTTAAAATAGCACATAGAATTTGCAAAAGAAGTTTTAACACTAATGGTAACATTTGCTGGATATTAAAAGTGACCTTCCTGGTTGGTGCTGTGAGCATTCTAGGATTACTGGCACTGCCAGGCAGGCCACTTTAAACAACTTTTCTCCCTCATTGTGTGAAATTCATCCACAAAAACTATATATGTCAGTATACTGTTTAGTAAATACACCTTATTTGTGAGTCATCAACTTACTCTAACTCAGGTGGACTGCTTCACATACACATTGTATGGGATATATTTTATATTCATCTGGGCAACCACCCATAAAAAGCATTTGTAATTCTTGGAGGGTCACTGGACAAACATTGTGTCTGTCACATTCATTACATGCCAATTCAGAGGGGGCAAATCATGATGACATAGTGGACGCACAGCAGACGCAGTCGTGATTCATGAACCATTAAGCCAGTTGGTGATTCAAACTCCTGCCAATGCTGCACAGGAGAGGAGCAAATCAATCTTTTCTGCCAAGAAAAGCTTTCAGTGTGGTTCTTTGCTCTTCTTTAAATAAAGAAGTGTTGTCCAGTCTTGATAAAAACTGCTACTACAGCTACATCTGAGCTGATTGCTTAACCAGCGGCAGCTATTATGTACTGGTTTGCAGCACAGCTAACCATTCATATATTAATTGCACACTCATGCCAAGGATGGTTGGGAGAAGAGCAAAATCATCTTTTCTGCCCAGAAAAGCTCTTCAGTAAATAATGTTGACAAATTTTTAGTTAAACTGCCATTAGCCTTATCCGAGCTAGTTACTTCACTGCCATTGTACTGGCTTGCAGTACAACTAAACCACCTCGTTCTGGTCAAACCTTGGTCTTCATCTGCTTTGTAACGTAATCATCAATTCAAAAAACTGCATAATGGGGTTGAGCCTGGGCAGTTAAACTTGCAACCAACTGTAGAGATGAATCATCACAAGCACGTGGCAAAAGAACATGAATGAGATGCAATGACAGGAGGGCAGCTTCCTGTTACTGCCACTTTAAATACAAAACAGTCTTCTGTAAAACAACCAGTATTTCAATGCCAAGGATAAACACGTGTTCCACTGTAGTGTAAAACAAGTTCAACCACAGAGATAGTTTACATTTTCAATCAAAGCTTATAAAGGTAACCTAATATCGGCCTTGCTTACTGAATTACCAAAAGAAACACTAAGCATTTGAGAGCAAAGTAAGAGCAAAACTGTACACTGTACCTGCTCCATGATGTCTTTGACTTTGTCCTGTTCACAGTCCAGGATCACCCTCCTCTCCTTCTTGTTCTCCAGATCAGTAAACAGCGAGCGGTACGCCTCATCCTTCCTCTCATCCTTTAAGTTCCCAACGTTGATGGCTGTCACCTGCCATTTCCTCTCTGCAGCTGTGTCCAGAACAACCTGCAGCGTCGTCAGGCCTGGGGGTGGAAATAAAGCAGGATTAAAATGTTATTCATACGATCTGTCTTCATGATTTATCTATGCTCTTCCTTGGGACCCAAAACTTCTGGAGGAATGTTGAAGTTTTTAGAGATAACCAGCTTAAAAAGGGACTATAACCATTTTACCATTACCGGAAGCTGGAAAAAAAGAAGATATTATGCATTTTCTATGCACAGTATGTGTCTTCATGCCATTTATGCAGAGAATTCCTTATTTCCCTGTAGTTAGCTTTCTAATATATTCAGGGCTTCATTTGGCACCATTTTGTGTGATCATATAGTACAGGCACAGCTGCACGGCAAGGCAAAAGAAAGAAATATGAAAATAAACAGAAAACATATTCCGTGGCAGACTACACTTTTCAAAAGCATGGGTTTTTTTTTTTTTTTTTATTGCAGATTGTCTGCACTGTGTCTGCTTATTCAAACCCCATGGAGGCTGGAGTGAGACAAAGCTTTATGTAAAGAGCCCATCAAGATGAGTCACAGGTGTTCAGGTATGAACCTGACCACATGTGGGCGGAAAGTGGCTCTAACAATACACTTAAATGCATCGACAATAAAAGTTTATATTCCTAAACAATGACTGAGTTTTTAAACAGAGTTCTTTATTCTTATGATTTTTTTAAGATATTTTTTTTTATAAACTCAGAGGTCGCAGTGGATCAGGCTGCTATGCCAGAGGCAGAAGGATGTGTTCAGAGCTCTATAAGCCCCACAGAACTTAAAGAATCATGGGGTTGTTCCAACAGAACAAATGCTCAGCAGTCTTACCCAAAACAGAGCAGACTTCTTTAAATCCTCTTGTTACTGTAATTTAAAGGGAGAATGTTACATAAAAATCTGCTTATTATGTATTTTTGTGCATATATTTTGTTTAAGTAGTTCACAACACCAGAATTTTGACTTCAATATAATACCATAAAAAATTGATATTGATATCTGTTTCGATAAAACTGCAACTATTTTTCTAGTATTGTTTCATTAGTAAACAGAACAACAAAGCACATGTAATGCTTTCAGAGTAATAAATATTACTAGTATGGGGACAAAAAAAAAATAAACTTACCACTAAAAGAATGTCTAAATTTTACATATTTTATAAAAAAAAAAATCATGTTACACAATCTGGCACCAGTCCTTATTTATTAGGAACTTATTGTTAGTGGTTACTGAAAAATAAATACATATTTTCTCCTCAATCTCTCTATCTTTGGAAACTGATTGGTGCAGAAAGCACTGAGCAACGTCATGCCCCTTGCCTTTGCACTTTTCTGTTATCGTGTCTGATTGGTTACAAACACATGCACCTTCACACATCAAGTCAACCACAGCGCTTATGTGAATGAGAAAGTGTCTTCATGGAGTCGGCTCTGGCAGAACAGTGAGGAGAAAATGTTCTCCCTTTACTTTGTGTCATGTTGTGCAAGGGACAGGGAGCGGGTGGCTCTCAACAGTGTGCTGGCTCCCGTCATATGCACTAAAGGGCCCATAGAGCCGGCTTGTTGCGACTGACACATCACCAACATTTGGTTAGGCCCACAAAAAATGAAGTATGCCAATCCAGTCTGCCTTATCAACCTCGGGCGGTACAATGCAGTTCTGGCAAACTCAGCTCAAAAGATGGAAGACATCAATTATCCATTGCAGATCTACTGATAAGTGAAGTATTTCAAAGTACTACTTTGTTTTAGCACAAACTACCAAGATTAGTACCAGAAGCAGCTGACCTGCTTCCAAACTTATTTCATTCATGTGAATTTAACTTTTGGTCTCCATACAAAAAAATAGTTTTGTTGTTTCATTCATTTTAAAGGGCTAATAACATTAGCTGTTCGGCTGGGGAAACATTTCGAACATACGTAGGAGGAAACATCTTTGTGTTGCCACCAGCAGCCATGTTTCTTCAAGGGTTATGCTGACAAGTATGTCATAGAAGCCAACAGCTGAACATGTGCTGGCATTCCCCACAGTTAAGAGATACAAAGCAAAACCAAGAGAAAGGCTGTTTAGAGCCACTTAATAGATAAAGGGTCAAAATCCTCCCCTGGTACTTGATCCATAATAATTTGATCACAGCACACCCATTTAGACCACAGATGACTGTTAAAAGATGGAAAAGGGGTTATAACTTGTCCCCATTTTTGCAGTCCATGTTGTCAAACTATGTAATGTAACGAAAATATCAATGCATGTTTCTGTTACTCTTTTCAGTCTGTAGTAATGGTAGCATTACACAGATGCAGTGGCTGGGACAAGGACGGGCCTGGGCCAAGCAGAAAGTTGTAGTGAACTTATATAAGTGGGTAAATCTACCTATGACCAATTCTCTGATGAAGTGGATCTGTATTCAACACTGAATCACGTCATGTTTGGATTGTTAGGGCCGATGATAAGAGGAGGACTGTACTGAACTATCCACAGTGGCCGCTTTAGTCTTTCGTTGGGACTACTCCAAATAAACCACAATGGTTAGGTTTACTGTTTCAGCAGAAGTTACAGTTGAAATGATTATTTATATGATGATATATGACAATTGACAGTAACTTTCAGAGTGGTGTCTAGATAGCTCTGGTTAGTTATTTGTTTGGACATTTGTCGTGTTGCCAGTAGAGGATGGTATTTGGCTGTTGTAAGCTGCTGTTACATAAGCAGATAATGTGTTAATAGGCTAACCTAGAGCAGGCAGTGCAAATGTGAAGCTAAGTGCTGTTGTTGTTTATGCGTTAAATGAAGACGTAGATTGTGCAACTGACTGCATGTGTGTAAGGAAACACTCAAAATTTTCATTGTTTTTTAAGTCACCTTATACAGAGACACATAAAAGAATGTCTGTCCTCATTCATTTCTAAGGTTGGGTCATGATTAATATTTGTCAAGCAGGCTGGAAACTTGGGTTTCCAGTCAGGTTAATTTCTACTGTCTCATTCTCAGGTCAGGTTCAGAAATAAAAAACTGTGTCCCCAGACATGAGGCTATTTTTATATGTTTTATTGCTGTTAAATGCAGGTTATTAGTCATACATGGCTACCTAAATCAAATGTTCAGTGGTTGCTCTGAATAGAGACAATAAAGTCTTGCGTGAACTCTGGTAAACTGTTCCACTGAGCTTCTTACAAGCCTTGACTGTGTGGTTTCTGTTTTTACAGGACTTTATTTTTTAATCTGAAGCACATTTCGGTCTATTCTTGTGTTTTGATTTGCTTTCAAATTTGTAACATTTCTCAATATATGGCATGTTTTTTTCATTTCAGTCATTTTGGCTGTTGCCTAGCCTTCGTACCTGTTGGCCACCGTACAATTGCTTATTGAAAACTAGAAAGAACTGCCTGGTGGTTGCATGCCATATGAGAAATCATTGTTGGACAGTGATAGTAGGGTGGTGGGTCAAGAAGAAAGGCCATGGGGTTTTCTGTGGTTGTGTGATTTATAGCAATGCTAGAGTGGCCATCTACTCAGTTCATCCTTGAGTCATGGTGAACATTTGTGCAAAGTTTGAAGAAAATCTGTCAAGCATACATGAGATACTGTGTTAACAAGACTGGCTCCTACTGAGGTACAAACAACCCAGAAACGTCATGCCTTCAGCTTCAACTTTCACCTGCACAGAGGCACAAAAACAGGAAAAATCCCCACTCTGTTAGAGTGAGCAAGTTTGAAAGAAAAAATCTTTGACCCCTGAGATCCTCTTTTTATTTCCTACCTCAGAACAAGAAAGGCTAATGGTATAGTGAAGAACAGACAGATGCGACCATATCCGGGTAATTCAATGACATGCAGCAGCTGTCTATCACTCTGAAGAGCAGTCTGTTAGAGGCACATTCAAACTTATTCTCCTATCACCCTCTTCATCTAGTTTCACAGCTGAATCTCTGCTCATATTGATCCCTGGTCTGCAGAGGGCATTTGGAGAGCGCTTTGATAAAAGGGTCGAGTGTTTCAGCCCGCCTTGCTACAGCGAGGTGAATTACAGATGTAATCAATTTCATGCGACACGGCAGCAGCCCTTTTTTATGATGTGGGGATGAAAATGGAGGCTTGCAGTTTTATCTGAATGAACTATACATCATAATTACAGTAAGGTCATTATGGTGTGGTTAAATTTGACTGTCTCATCAATGCTTATTAAATGAGATAATTAGAATTTAGAGCGATTCACCATGAACATAATGAAAGGACAGAAGCAAAATGTGGGAGTAAATGTTGATGCTGCATTCAAAGTGGTTAAGATTGAATTATAATTTTACACAATTAGAGACTTTGATCAATACGTAGGGGTGATACTGTCCTTGTGCCATACATGTTAATGTATTAAGTGCCCTTATAGGTCAACAAATGTCAAACTTCACTGTTATTTTCTTATTTTTCACAAGTAAATGGTGCCTGCATTTTTGTTCTGAGAAAATCCTGTGATGTAGCAGTCTCATCACATTTCTGAATTAGCATTTATAGCTGCAGGCCCCTCATTCTACCTCACACTTTACATGTCTACAGCTTTCCCTACAGCGACAGCGTAATGTTTACCCAAAGATTTAAGACTGAGCCTGTGCAAAGATAGAAAATGTGTATGAAATAGGGTAACAAGACATCAGAACATCTCTTTAACCACCATTCAGTAACCGTAGCAACTGTTTTTTTTCTTCAGCAGTAAAATGGACCTAAGCATGAGCAAAAACAGCCATGAGCAAGATTTAAAAAATAGATTAAGATGTTAACAGAGTTTGACATTTGAGCTGTTGTAAGGGGCTTTCTGAAAGTAAGAAATAAGTGTAGTCCACCATCCCTTTCAACAAAGGCTCTGCAAAAGAATTGCTTTAAAATTAATTTATATTAAAGAATGCTTTCAGTGGGATTTCTTAAGTTTTTTACTACTCAATTCTGCTTTCTAAAGATGCAACAATCTCTAACAGATGTAAAACAGCCTATGTGGCATTGTAATCTCTGGGGATGTGTGATGAATCAGGCAAAAATTGTCACTTTTGGCAACAGCATACCATTTACTCTGATAACAACAGAAGCATTTCTCTCATAGCAACTCTTGTTGTAAAATGGTAAAACAGAGAAAAGAATAATCTAGTTATCTGTTGGTGAACAAGCAAGAAAAATACAATTTTTTGTAGCAAGGCATATCAACACAACGAGCCTAAATGACTCAATTACAAATTGATACCATCACAGAAGTCAAAGGAAACTGGAGCTTCTAGATTCTTGGAGCTAGTAGTATTTAACCCTACAAAGCAGATGGATTGGCCAGATTCCACATCTGTCATCAGGCAAACCCATTTTGCAAAGCTCAAATCTAAAATGATTGCGCCAGGTCTGAGAGTGGACCTAACCACATTCGGTGTCATTAGAGGAGAACACAATGATAGCTTTGGGTGTTTATTAGTTGTACTGGAAGCCAATAGTAATGACAGCTGCCTGTGCAGCATTTAGCTTGGATGTAGCTGTAGTATAGCAGCAGTTTTATCAGAAATGGACATTTCTTCATTAAATAAAGAGGAAAGAAAAGAACTGAAAGCTTTTCATGACAGAAAATATGTTGTCGCTCATCTCTTAACTAGGAATGGATGGTACTATGGTAATACCGTATACGAGAAAATAAAAAAAATAACCACGGTATTGCTTTAATTACCGTCAAGACAGTACTGTGTGAGAAGCCCATGTTTAAAATAGATGCCATGAGAGTATGAGTCCATTCCCACCAGCAGCACCACTGTCTCTGCCTGAAGATTCTTCAAAAGTGATGATGTTTGGCTAATCTGGCAAATGACCAAGGCATTCATACATACTGGTGCATAGAGACTTGTGCACCATGGCCAAGCATAGTGCTGTCATCGCAGTGCCATGCAGCGAGGTATAGTCTAGTAGGTCAAACTGTTAAACGTGCACCGCTGGCTATAATGTGATCCACAACAATGTAAGTTATCAATAAGCTTCATACATAACCACACGCGCTGCATACATAACCACACGCGCTGCATCCTTTAACAGCAGCAATGACAAGCACAATTTAAACCATCAAAGGGTCTTAAAAAAGTTCAGACTTATTTTTACTGCTTTTTGTGTTAAATAGATAAATTGAATCAGTGCTGTTGGTCATTTTAGACACTGAAGTATTTTGTGATGTTTTATAAGCTTTGTACGAAGTGAACTCGCAGAAAAGCAGAGCTCGGCATTGTTGCAGAAATAATATTTAAGGCCAATCATTATCTGTTTAAAAGTACACTAAACATTACTTAACATTTCCAGATCTTATAATAATAGCTGGTTATTAGGGGGGGGGGCGAGCGGAAAAGAGCACATGTCTGTGCAGAGAGGAAAAAGAGAGAGAGATGCCATTTGCATCTGTGTCATAAAGTTCAGTTCTGAGTGTTGAAATCATGTACTAACATAGAACTGGTACCAACTCATCCCATACCTAATTATGAGACAGATTTGAATGTTCCACTTTGGTACCTCAGATGACTCAAATGATATCCAACCCTGCTCCCTACCTGCTTCAGCAGTAGTTTGTGATAATAACAGGCGGGGTTTAGTTGTACTGTAAAGCCAGTATATACAATAGCTGCGGCCAGTATAGCTATAAAAAGGCCTTCCCTTCCCAAACACTTTGCATGGAAGGTTTCCTGGATGACTATGAAATGTAGACCATTTGTGGCATGTCAGGTTAAGTAGTACTGACAAAAAATACAATGCTCTTTGGAGGAGGGCATGAACGGATCTGGTTAACAATTAAAGAAATAAAAGGACTTACCTTTAAAAAGGTTAAAAAAAAATTATTCTGGCATGTTCTTAAAGTACAGCATGATTCAAAACACAAGGTTCAGCATGTTTCAGCAAACAGCCTTCTTCCTGAAGGAGGCAGAACTACTCACAGGCTGGACTTTGAAACACGCTGAAGCTTGTGTTTTTAATCATGCTTTACTGAAAGAACATACAATAAAATAAAAGCATTTCAAACCTGTCAGAATAAACTCAAACTCCAATTGTAATCACAGGTGTTAAATATCTCTATATATGATTCAAGGTTGGACTGCTTCAAACAGAATACCCACAACAACCAATAAGAGTGAGCAGACCAGGAACATCACAGACAGAGATTTACGGCTCACAAACATAAACAAAAATGTTCCCTCATCTCAGGCAGGATTTGCCCCACATTATTCTCCCCTTTTGTGCAGCAACTGGACAACCAGACAAGGATTTTGGTTGTCCCCTGTTTTTCTTCTGAAGTCAGGTTTGATCAGGTGAGTTTCTGTGATATCTTGTGTGGGGAATCTTCACTGTGAGTTTGTTGTTACAGAAGGCAGGCGTGTCATCTCATGGTCTGGCTAAGTCAACTAGGTACATTTGGGGGTTTAAAGATGAAAATTCATTTAAAAACTGGCAACATTTCTGTAGTCACCCATGTTTTTTAAATCTTTTAAAATGATAGTCAGCCTTACACAGCATTCAGCATACAGTTTGGATAGACTCAGTGACCATCACTAGTTAAAAAAAAATCACCCAGTGGGCCCACTCCACCTGAAGTTTTTTTTCTCTTTTTGTTATCCTTATTCCTAAGAAATTTTTTAGGACTAATGTTTTTGGTCTGAACTACAGCTGGTTTAATTCTTTGCACTAGAGAGGAATGAGTTTTTATTGTTTAATTTTAAGCATTTTGTCAGGATTGTCTCAAGGAATCATGCAAACTTGCTATTTAATAAGGAAAATTAATTTGTATAACAACTCATCACTTGCACAAAAATGTCTTGGCATTTGTTTTTACAAAACAAAACAGTTGAACATTTATCTGTATTGATATTGACACTGGCTAAAATGAGTTTGAAAATATCATCATATCAAATATCAGCCAAACTTCAGTATCATGCATCCTTACCTTCATCTTTAATTTGATAGGACATTTGTTATTGTATTGAAATTGAGGTAGAAATCTGTATTCCTTTGTGTTATTTTGACTGCCTCAGCCTGGGAGTGCTAGATTAAGCCTTAAAAACACAAGAGGTAGGACTACATGAGATTTTCACAGAATCCTACACCCATTTTGGTGGTGGACTAGATATAAATGGAGCCTTTGCAGAATATATTTTTCAAAAATTATTTGTTATTTATTTTGCCTTAATATTTAATATATTATTTTATAAATGTTTGAAACATTATCCATGTAGCCACAATTTTAACATTGTGATAACTTGACTAAAATAAAGTCTTCATTATTCCTCTGGTTCAAGTTGACCTGGGAAGCTCACAGACCACAGTGTTTTATGATGCATATTGCCCTTGGATGAGAAAGCCTTATTATTGCCTCTGCATACAATGAGACATATGCTGTGCCGTGGCTCCCAGCCAAGCTTATGCCATCCATTCACACAGGCACAGAGCAGAAGTGACCTCTTATTTACCCCTAAGTTACCCTGGGTTTAAAAGGTCAGGGGAGACATACATTAGAGTTCAATGTAACGTTTTGTCCCTCAGCAATCTGATTCTGGAGTAAAAGTCACATTAACATCCCTTTTCCATGACAAGATTATTCCTCTAGTGACCACACAAGCAGTCATGACTGAAAAGACATAACTTCATGCTTGTTGATCAAAAACATCTGAATATGATGATGTATGTGACTGTATAAGCATATGCATAATGTGATGCAGAACTATTTAAATGAGGCAGGACAGGCTCATAAATAATGCATCCATGAAAGCAGCTCAATGCCTACAAATGCAGCCTCATAATGGCCTTAATCTCTTTACATCGAGCTATTGTTTCCTTCATCATACAGTGTCGTAAAAGTCCAGCATCATTCCCCCAGGTATAACTGTCCTCTCTGCATTATTACCTCTCAAAGTATCACTTACATCTATCTTTATGTGGGAATAGGCTCTTAGAAATGTTTCCTACAGTGATGCAATTAGAGGAATACAATAAGTTAGTTCTTCAGAAACAGAGTAAAGATGGTTATGCTCATGAGAACAATTATGACATAATTTTCTAAATACACAGGTCTAGAGTTACCTGATGAAATAAAAACTAATAAATGCATATGTGAAATGGATATATCAAGAGTTACAGCCAAGTGCACGCAGCCACATACAAATACATCCAAATCAAGAACAGCCCCATGTGGTATCCACATCCCAATCCAGGTGTTAGTAGTGCTCATTTCTTTTTGCTAAATGTTAGTAAACAACAAATGAAGAACAAGCAGGCACAACAACTCAGAAAGAATAAAGTTACATGCAGTAGCAACTAGCAAGAAGAAGAGCCACGAGACCCACCAGCCTTCTCAACTTCCCTGCGTTGTTTTAAAAAAGATGTTAAAGCAGAGACTGTCGAATACGTAACTAATGCTAAAACATTTTAAAGGCTACAGGGGGGTATATGGTCTTCAATTGTGTATTTAGCCTTACAAGGACTGTTAGGGCTCAGAGGAGTGGTTAAGCACATGAACAGCCACCACACCCACCTTTTAATTTTTTTTTTAATTTTTGCTCTTTGTTTGATGTTCAACATATTACACACCACAATGTTCAAAGGTAGGTTAAAAAAACACTAGACAGAACAAATTGTAGCTGTCACTGTCACAGTTCAAACTAATAAATGAGAGGAACCTAGAAATATGCATCTGCAACTGCTAGTGGTGTAAAGATAAACTGGTCTGGACTGGTTAACTGATCTTGATGTGCATTGGTCCATTGAGCCCTGGATCTGTAAAGATGTAACATGATGGGTTCACTGAGGCTCTGCTGCTTGTTATCATGGCCCATTCCATGCTTTGACTCAGTGTCTTTAATACCATGGTGTAGGGCTGCAACAAACAATTTCAATCATCGATTCATTGGATTATTATTTTACCAATTCATCAATAAATCTGATGTTTTGTTTGTTTGTTTGTTTGTTTTTTGTTTTTTTTGTTTTTTTGTTTTTTTTTTTGGGGGGGGGGGGGGTTAATCCCTTAATTAAAAAACAGAACATGGAAGAAGATTGGCAAAAATTAGAGGAACAGTGTTAGTATCCACAAAACATGGACAATACAGTTCAACATACTGAACAGAACATATTATACCCCTTCAGACAACATAAAATCAATAACAGCATATCTCCTATGTGTTAAAGATGTAAAATTGTTGAAGGAGATCTCTACCACATGATTTGGAGTCGTCCTGTGAAAGACGCATTCTGAAAAAATACCATAGCACTATCCTCAAAGATAATTAATTGACATATCTTGTATGCATGTGTGTATTTAATATTATTTATATATTTTTCTGATATTGTTCTATATTTGTCATGTTTAAATATTGTACTTTACTATTATATTGGTTTACTTTTTACAAGTGAACTATTATAATTAATTAATCATATACACTATTATAATAATTTTTTTTAATGTATTGTTAGGACTATGTATGTTGAATGTCCTTTAGCTCTTCTTTTTTTTTTTTTTAATTTGATTTAATTTATTTAAGTCTTAAAATCATTGTTATTGTCCATGTCCTTAAACCTCTTAAATGTTTACCTATCTTGTTTTGTTTTATGTTGGAAACATGCAAAAAACTATATGCCAGCAGTGGATTCTATTTGTGTATTTATTAAAAAACAATCTTAAAAAAAAGAACATGAATATTCCAAATAATGTCCCAAATGTCTAAAATCTTGAAACGAAAACTACATCTTTTAAAATTCACTTAAATCAAGTTACTTTAAGATGCCACAGAATAAACACACACAAAAAAAGATAAAATAAAACATGAAGATTTTATATATATATATATATATATATATATTTATTTATTTATTTTTTCCCCTTAGAATAAGCCTCTTATTCATACATACAGGGAGGGTCCCCCATGGGCGTAGCTATGGGGAAAAAAAGAGTATGATTACCAGGGCCCACAGAGAAGGGCCAGGAATGTGTATGATTTTTTTAAGTAATTAGTGTCATTATTGAATCAAAAGTGATTATATGAATCGGTCAACAGACTGAAATTTGTATCAAACAGAGTTGAATAACATACTGGTGTCCTTGCTCCTCCCCTTTAAAATGTCTGTATTCCACTCCTAGCTCTGCATGGGAGAGTGGAGCCTGAAGAAGAGGAGAAAAGTGACCGTAAATTGGAGGAGAGATGCCACCTAAACACTATAAATCTGGTGCCCAAAAGAAAGAACAGAAAGAATAGAGGAAGAATGAGGGAAACAACTCACAAACTTCTTTTCAAAATAATGTGAGTGCAAACAACGATTTAGTTAATGGCTTTAAGGCTGCCAGCCTTTTCTAGCCTGCAGCACTGTGTTATATAACATTAACTAACCAGTGTTTTGATAATTAATGGATAATTCTTAACATTAACAATGTAAGTTACAGCTAATGTTAATTCAACTCCTGATGACTTGACTGACAGAGCCTCTGCATCCCTGTCCGTATCTTTGCATCCGTAGCACCTAACCACGTCAATGTAAAAATAAATAAATAAATAAATAAAAAATTACATCAGAACTGTACAGTGAATCCAAACAACCTATCCTTGAGGTTTTTGAAGCTAAAGCTTTGGAAATATATTTGATTTTGTCCTGAATTTATATCTTGTTTGGTTTCTGTCCATTGAGTGTCTAGAACAGCAGTGTAAGTATTTTCCTAATGTGGGGGGGTTAGAAAGCTACAATGGTATATAGAGTGTCTCATACTTTGGGAATATACTACTTAATGCATAAACTGATGTGAAGGAAATAATACGAGTACATTTAATTTAACCATAGTAAAAATGTTGCTCATAGGTAAATTATAGTTCAAAAACAAATTAAAATGCATTCATGTTTGTAAAAATGACACATTAGTTGATTGGCTAGCCGGCAAAGGGGGCCCTTGTGTATTTTCTTTCTGGGGTCCCAAAACCCCTAGCTACACCCTTGGTGTCCCCACTACAGACACCTGCATCTTGAATTTTTGCATTTTACATGTCTCTGCAGTACCACATGGGAGCAAATAACACATACAACTACCTGTGATAGTTACGGCCTGTGGTCTATTAAACATGACACAAAAAGAGGAAAACAACAAAATATGCATAATCAAAAGCAACATAGAAAGGAATAGCTTATCTGCCCATTTGATATTAGTAAATAAATACAACATATATGCAAATTAAAATCTGTACATTTTAAAACAATACATAAAACGTATGATTATGATTGTTTTGTTGTGCTGGTTTCTTCCTCTTTTTCACTGGGTGTTCAGTAGCAGTATAGCAACCACTAAAAAACATTACTGCCAACTACATTGCTGGGTAAATACGGACACATTTACTTCCTTTTATCAAAATGGTTCAGACGTATTCGTTGTGTCACTACTTGCACCAAACTGTGACCCTCGAATGGTCACGGTTTGGGATAAATGCAAACACTGTTGCATTCCTATTCTACATACTATACCTTTATTGTATATGGCTCTGTATGTCTGTTTACATTTCTTGTGTTGTCTTAGGTTATCCATTGTGTCTGCCTTCTGAGGACAATATTTTTGGGGGGCTAATGATAAATAAAGTTGAATTTATCTTAAGTTCTAAGGTCAGAGTTCTAGAATTAGGCAGTTAAAAATTTAGGTGAAATTAGAAGAATTTGACACTGTGTATCCAAGAAAAGTTACAAACTCTTCTGTGGGGGCTCTTCTAGTCACTACTTAGAAATAACAATACTTTTAACCCCACAATTGAGCATTCAAGTAGACTTGCACTGAGAGAAACTAAACTCTGCCTTTAAAGAAATGGTGATAAAAACCCCAAGTTGTGCCAAAATAATTTCCTTTTTTTCTTGCTCTTTCTCTTCTTTTATGCCTTTTCTATTAATCCAAGCAGAGAACCCAAATCACAAAGATTTAGAGGGGGAAATGTTCCAAAGTCTAACTGAGAACATATCTGCATTCAGTGAGACAAAGAAATGTAATTAAGAGTGCCTCAGAGCGCCTTTCCTCCCACATACATGCATCCATTATCTAAACCGACTTACTGACAACAGCTGACAATGCTGGTGTCTGTTCATCCATTAGTCTCAAAGTGCTAATAGAATTCATCATAACCAGTGGCAGCTCTATTGCCTCCTCTCCCTTGACTCCCTCTTTGACTGAGAAACACCCACACATGCATCCTTGCATCATTTACCAACCCGCTCAGTCACTCACAATCTCTCTCTGTCTCTCTCTCTTCACACTTTGGTTGCCATGGGAATGAGTGGATCACTCTGACCTAATTAGACAGCCATGCAATGATGAAATATGCACAACAGGCCCTTTAGTGGCACCAGGGACGTACAGTAGGAGACAGCGGGTCAGAGTAAGCTTTAGCAAGAGGACAATTTAGAACAGCGGGTTGAAAAGTGCCCTCTGGTTGTGGAGAGGAGCTGCAATTTAGTCTGCCATCAGTCAGAGCGAGGCTGACTGGGAAGATAAGCTGGGGATTCTGGGAGAAGATGAAGAAGAGTATAGAAAAGACATGGGAGGGGGGCAAGGGTCAAGAATATATGGATGTGGAGGGGATAAATAGCATCAAAACTTGTACCTGGTAATTTATAATAACTACATCTCTCATCATAGCAGCACTCCCGTCACATTGTGTAAAATCTGTCTTTGCTTTTGCAGCCAAACTTAATTATATGTATGAAAAAAGCTAACAACCACTTAGAATGAGCCAAAGACCCTGTATAAAGATGGACGAAACCACAGCAGCTTGGGAGTTAAACTTTTAAAACAATTTAGTGTTTCGGCTGGTCACTTGCTGCTGTATAGTTCATAAAACCCAACTCCTCCATGTGAACAGATGGAACACGGCCTTACCTACTATCTTAAAATACACACATCACAAAATTTTTGTCAGACTCAAAAGTTGTTATAGTGATTTAGAGTAACAACAGCTTTGTGGACAAATATGGGTCCTTGCAGCATTCTTAACCATATTAGCAGACGAAAGGCACAAGAAAATACACTATAAGCTAAATCATGAGTTACTGAACTTCTGTAACTGTGAGTGCCTGCTTGAAACCGACTCAAGAATCTGCCATGGATGGTAGCATTCTGGACAGTCTTTGAAATGTTATAGGTAAGTTAAATGTGGTCATTGAAAAGAGCTGGGGTAAAAGAGTAATTTAGTAGTTTGATAAGAACAAGGCATTTCAAGTCAGTGTTGATTTTTGAAACAATGTATCGCTTTTCTTTTTGGGTGGGTCTTGGGGAGGCTCAGCTTTTCATAGCTTCATGTAAGGAAGGCTCCTGGGAAAGATGGTTGAGAAACACTGGTGAAGACCAATAGACAACAAGGGTCAGGACATCACTGGGGTTAGGAACCTCCCCTCACAGTTGTTTCATCCATATGGTCCAATGGCACCTTGTGAGAGCTTGATGGTGAGCTCAGAGCCTCAGAGCCATACCACTCCATGCTCTCACCATCCAATATACCCACACATACAGCTGATGTTCTGTCTCAAGCCCAGTTCAGACCAAAGATTCATGAAATGACGAGACCATTTTAGAACGCCACTGGTGCCAGTCGCAGCTGTCTAAACCAAACTGTTGCAGCTGAAATCAGGCCATCTAATGATTTTGCCTGCAATTCAGTTCGACAAGTAACAGACAGCTGGTTTTACAACACTGCAAGCAGATAAATATGAAATGGGGAATAGAAGTCTTGTTTTGATAGGCTATAAAAACCTACAAATATTTGTTCAAAGCTGAATATTTCATTAGAAGAAAATCAGGCAAACAGCATTGCTACCTTCAATGGCATTGCCACCTTTACCGGACTAGGCTCCAAGTAGTGACAGTGCCAATAACTACCTAACCATATGGGCCCTCATGGCCCCCACAGTTAAAACTAAAAAAGCACTTGGAGAGCACAGACCTCCACCATCAGCCCTATCTCCCAATAGTGAAGAATCTTTTAAAAAAATTCCTGGATCCATCCCCATGTGCCCCCCCCCACCACGGCATTCAGCGATTACTCCCTCCCCGGTGGGGTGGAAACACGGTGAGGCAAAGCATTGGCTTTGCTATGGGTGGACTTCATGGTGGAAGCATTGCCTGCTGGTGCCAACAGATGCACTGACAGTCTCACCCATGGTCTGACTGGATGATTGGAAGTCATGGCAGAGGGTGAATATTCCTCTATTCCTCCCAGCATTGTGAGTATTCTCGCAATAATTCGCTGTCTTTCTCTCTGTTACGCTCCGACTTGTCTCCCCGACCGGGCATGCATCTTTCAAACTCTATAAACTCCAAAACTTTGAATAGAAAAACACCCAAAATGCTGCTGGGATTGAAGTTACTCATGTCTGCCAGAAAAAGACTGAATTTGCTGAGAGAACACTAATCAAAAGCTTGTGCATTACTAAGCTATTTTATATAATTAGGAGAGTTATACATAAATTCATCCCTGCAGATGTCAACAAGAGGAAAAAAAATGCAACAGAGGCCAAAACTGTTTTTGGACCAAGATGTACACATGTTCAATTTTGCTGTTGAGGATTTTAACGTGGGAGATTTATGGTAATTGTCTTGCTTTTAGGACCAACCCCCAGTGGCAAGTGGAGGTTTTGCATCTTTTGGCAATTTACCTAAGTGGACAGAAAGGATGTCTTTTTGTCCAGCAAAAAGAGAGATACTGAATAGGTTAAGTCAAGATGGAGTATGTGTTTGACTGGGGAGAAAGTGCAGAGGGAGAGTCATACCGATGGAAAATGACTGGGAGTTAAAGGTAATACAGAGCAGAGATGCATTAAATCCCCTTAAGGCACTGGTACTATTCAGCCTTAACAGTGGTGTGCAGTCAGCAAGCTTCTCAGAGTAGATTCACTTTTTATTTCTTGATGCCTCTCAGTGCATTCTTTAAATGTTCAGGGCATTCACTCATCAATATGGTTTTAAAAAATAGACACTATTTAGTTCACAAAGGGAGGTAATAAAGGAGCTTATAAAGTATGACATAAGAGCAAAGCAGTCCTTTTAAAAATAACTTGACAGTGCTTTTCCTCTGTAACTGGATACTATTGATGTATTCAGTCTATTATTTCTTTGCAGTAACAAAACAGAAGCAACTCAATTTGAAGATGTTATTTTACTGTCTCCCCTTGATCCCTCTGTGATGCACAAGGCTGCACTGTCCCTCAGTTTTATAGGTCACAGGATCAGACTTAGCAGATGACACAGTTAAATGAGTTACATGTCAAAGTAAAAATGTAACTGTGGCCGGTAAGGGCATATGGTCTGCAACAGCCAGATGCACTCTAAATGAAACAAAGCGGCTTCAATAAGAGAAACGCTTCAACTTTAAAGATGCAATCAAAACTCCCAATGAATTTCAAAAGGGGAAACACGATGCAACTCTAGGATCGTTTTGAGTGTGGAAACGTTTCTGTATTAGAAGCGCGTTTGTCATTCATGAATTTGTTTTTGATTCTTGGAGAGTGTTTTGTCTGTTGCATCACTTGATTGCGTCTCTAAAGTTGAAGCGTTTCTCTTATTGAAGCCGTTCTGTTTCATTTAGAGTGTGTCTGGCTTTTGCAGACCATTTGCCCTTACCGGCCACCGTAAAAATGAGATAACACACAATTTGAAATCAGAGTTTACTCAATACCACACAGTCCCCTGATTTCCTGCTTTCAGTACTTTTTGACTTTTGGTGATTTTCTTGGGCAAATCATTTCATATCTGGTTCAATATAAATCATGACTGAGTTTAGTCTACTGGTCTAAACTAAAGAAACATCTAACAGTTAGAACTGAACACTATTTATCAAAGACGGGATCATAGCTGCAGTTAATAAATGGATGGAAGTTGGTTTGCAGAATGTGGCTAACATTAGCAGTGCTAGCCTTCAGGCTTCTTTGCAGGTTATTGTCCATATTCCTGTGTTGATTATCATCACTTACTATGTTAGTTAGATGTATCACTTGACAATAGCCTGTATAACTTTATTTCTGTTTTCTAGATCAAAATAATGTTTAACTGCACTATTCCTTCAAAAGGCTATCAGTGCTATCAGTTTGCTGTTGTTAGCATTTAGGGAGATTATGGTAGTGTGGCAGCAGCAGTTCACTGGAGTTACAGTGGCTACTAGTGGTGGGTGGATGGGCTACAATTTGGACAGAGTATTTTACCAGGACTGTGCACCTGAAAATTTCGTAATCTTTAGAATTATGTAAAAAAGCAAGTAGTTCAGTGCTGACTGAGCAGTCAAACATTTAGTCAAATTCAATCGAATCATGGGCATCTCAAGTAACTTTGCATGCCATGGGTCTTTCATGAGAAGTGCTTTAAGGCACTACATCACACCAGCCTTCAGTTAAAACGCCTGTTTTCATATCTCTGTACTGTGTAATTTAAGGCTTAGGCCAAGAGATAAAAGAGGATAGTGACGGAAGAAACTAAGATGAGAAAAAATTGATCTTTTGTGCCAAAAAAGACAAGAAAATGATAAAAAGAGAGTCATATTTAACTTGTTTCTGCAGATATGTGCAGGTACATCTCAAAAAATTAGAATATCATGAAAAGTTCAATATTTTTGTCACTCATTTCAGAAAGTGAAATCCATATATTATATAGACTCATTACACATAGAGTCAAATATTTCAAGCTTTTATTTCTTGAAATGTTGATAATTATGGCTTACAGATAATGAATACTTAAAATTCAGTGTCTCAGAAAATTAGAATATTGTGAAAAAGTTCAATATTGGAAAGTCATGATGTCACACCCTAATCAAAACACCTGCAAAGGTTTCCTGAGCCTTTAAATGGTCTCTCAGTCTGGGTCAGTAGGCTACACAATCACGGGGAAGACTGCAGACTTGACAGATGTCCAGAAGACAGTCATTGACACCCTCCACATGGAGGGAGCCACAAAAGGTCTGGCAGCTGAGAGGAGGATCAGGAGAGCCACATCCATTTCCTGAGAGGGACGGAGTCATAAAGTTTTTTAGACATGCAACAATCCAATGCTGAAGTGTTTTTTTCAGCAACAAACTTTATTGGCATGTTTTGGGGACAACTGAGACCAATATAAACTTGTCTTCAAGGGCTAAAATATGTGACCTTTAAGGTTAGCTTTATTGGTTTAAAACCTTACAAACCTATCTCAATTACACTGTAAAATCCAATTAGTTAACCTTACTTAAAAAAAATCATGCAAACTGATTGCCTTGAAAAAAAAAGTAACTTTACCTTTATGACCCTAGCAGAGTAAAATAGATTTTTGCGTTGTTCTTAAAAAGGCTTTTTAAGTAAAGAATAATTGTACTTCAGTACAAATAACTAAAAATCCTTTGTGTAGAGTACTTAGGTAAGGAAGTTATTAGTGCTCAAGGTTCAGTACAGACTGCTACGAACTCTGTTTGTATTCCAAATAGCTCATCTATTTAATTTCAGATTACTCAAAAGAAATTTACGGCAACCTAGGATTTCTCAGTTGTTTGTACGTGGAACAGCAATCAGATTTGCTTGGCAAAACCATGCAAACCGGTTGCCTTAGAAATATCAAGTAAATGTCACTAATACAACTCATGTGCCGCTAACATCCATTATGCATCAGACAGACATTAGCTTTCACTTGAACTGTAAGTGAACCCCCGGCTCAATGCTAACTCCGCCCGCCTCCGTAATTCAAAAAATGCACAGAAAGTGAACAGTTTGGTTCCGAGAGGAGGGAGGGGAAAAGGACGGGGCTTTCCAGATGAGGCGGGAGTGACAGTGATGTCCCCTTGTCAGAGAGAGACACAGACAGAGTCCCACAGCACTGCTGCCTAATAGCGATCTTTTAAAGTGGAGGAGTTTTCCCCTCTAGAGTCCCCCTGAGCCCCCCGGCTATAGTGTCGTGGTGGACTGTGGTGGTTGTGAGCACTACCTGTTCAGTTCATTGGCTCCAGCAGCAGCGTTACTATAGCCGGAGCTCTCAGAGCCGAGACAGAGCAGGTGCAGGCAGGAGAGGAAGAGAGTGGTCTCTGAATGGTAAAGTCAGTTAGAGGCGGTAACACTCTACCTTTTATGTAGAGTTTGTGACGTAGAAACCCACCTATGGTCGGTTTCTATGTCACATAAGCCCCACATTTTCAGAAAAGATTTTTCAAGGCAGATGTCGGTTTAAGCTAATTAAAAGCCGTAAAATCCAGATTTGTATCAGTTTGATGCAAATTTCAGCTATAAAACCAACGCTGATGTGTTTTATCATAGTTCAGTCAGATACCTCAGTGTACAGTTGAAAAAAAATGTTAAAGTGTTCACTACCTCTTTAATGACAGTTCACATAAAAAAGTAGCAACACAGTTAGAAGATCATTTATTTTATTTCCCCTTTTGTGAACTGTGATAAACAATTCAGTATCAGGAGTATTACAGTACAAGGCAAAAATAGGTTTGATTTGGATCCACCGATACCTTTTTGTAAACAAACTGGAGGAAAGTCACAAGAAGATTTATAACAGTTACAGCCCAGGTTCAGAGTAACTGCCTTTTAGCTGAAATGTATCTAACCAACCAGTTAAAACAGCCAAACATCACTACTTCTGCGTAGTGAAATGTATTTTAACTCAGAAGATTTTTGAGTGAATGTAGTTTTGGAGGGAGTTTGTTTTGGCCCAAGCCAAGCATCACTCTTTAGATGAATCCAAATGTGTTTTTCATGACTTTAGGATAGTCCAAGTGCAGTGCATATAACAGTCCAAACAGGAGGCAATGTTCTTCAGGTAGGTTTTCGAGATCATCCATTCCAATACCTCCCTCAATGATGACCGCTGTCATTGCTGGGTGAAACTGGAGAGTCTTGGAAGGCTGTGGAGCATCTTAATGAATTACAGTCAGAAGCCCAACAGATACTTGTGCCCAGGTCTCATCACTGTCCGAATCCTGTACAAAACCAGACAACAAGCCATGACAAAAGGATAATGGGGCTGTTTCAACTTCAGCCAAGGGCAGAAAGTAGCAAATTATTTCTACTATTTAAGGCAGTTGTTAGAGTAAGTAATTCTACTTTTTCCCCAACTATTTTCTGTGAAAAGTTGCTTTTCACTTTCACTACAGTTTGCACAGAATCAGCTACAGAGTCAAAAATAACACTCAGCCCCATTCACAGGATTAGCACTACGTGTTGATAACTTGGGAAAATTGCATCAGACGTCTATCTTTTTAATCCTGTGATGAGTGGCAATGTCTGTAATTTATTGACTTAACTTAACTTTTTGCAGTGCAAATCACTCACCGTATTTTTTCACTATACAGTATGGGGGTATGTTCATAAAAAAAGCTAATTTATCCTAAGATCCAGATGTCATTTTTAACAAGTTAATTGCCTTTGTAATGCAAACAGAATGTGTGTATTATTAAAGAGACAATATTTTCTTAAGGTAAAGTTCTAAATGTAATATGTAACTTTAATGATTCAAGATTAGTCTCTCATGAGAGGTTACTATGACACAACATTTTTTTAAAATCTTTTTGCTACCTTTGAACCTGTGGCATTCAATTGAGGCTTCAAAACTCATGTTAAGACAATTCTGTAAAATATTCACAGAAGTCTGTAAATCTGAGTGACAGGCTTTGCTCACTGTGCTAAACCAACTATTGATGTCATGGAGAGATTTATAAATTACCAGAGGTCACCATGTACTTATCCCAGCTTAGATAAACAGTGAGACAAACAATGCAACACAAAGTCTTCCTCACAACTTATAGTAATGATAACTTACAAAGTAGGTCAAGTAAAAGCTGCTGGGGTCATCTCCAAGGAGAACAGGCAAGCCCTGGAGAACAAGGGTGCACATTGCTGTCACATCTGGTGTCTAGGAGTGAAAATCACATATAAAGGTTACGATATGGTACAGAGATATCATTGAGCCAGAAAAAAAGTTAATGACAAAGAGGTGCTGTTTTTTAATACAGTCCCCTGGTTTTGTGCATTTGAATCACTGTTGATTCCTCGGCTGTTTGTTCACTGACTAAAAAAACAGTCAGGAAGTCAAAACTTTTAGATTTAATAGCAATATGAGGTTCATCCTTACTCATACTGAGGTGGTTTGGCTTTGAAAGACAGATATTGATCAAAAAATGTATCTGCAGACTATCTTTTAAATCATTAGCTATTAAACACAAATAAACATCTAAAATGTTAGACCATCCACAAATTAGTCACAGCAAGAAATAGGAATATGTAATCAGTGGAGTCAATGCTCCTTAAGGCCTTTGGCAGCCAAGGTACCAGGAAAAACACACTGGGCAAACTTTGACGGAGCCACAGCAATAGAGTCACTCTGATGGAAGGAAGGACAGTATGTCACAGATGTTTTTAACATCATTAACAGAGGCTGTTAGCAGACATGCGTTGACAGTGATTATTTTATTTATTTTATTTTTCCTAATTAGGGGCCTATTTCTACCTTGCTCTGCACCATAGCTGAGCCTCTACTCTGTCGTCTTGATTTCCTCTGCAGCTGTCATATAAAACAATAAGCCTAGAGTTTTTTAACAGCTCGTTTTACTATAGCAAACTTCCATACAGGTCTCGAGTAAACTGCACCTTGTGTCAAAAATTTGTTTCAATGAGTGGCCATTTTAACCAGTGACTCAATCTGAATATAACTAGGATTAGTGTTGCTTTTCATAATAATGGGAAAAAACCTGATCCAATGTGTCTAAAAAAAACATTCTTTTGTGTTAAAGTCATGATAAAGGTTTTTAACAGCTGTATGAATTATGACAACCATAAACACATTTATCTGAAAGTTGCCAGTTAAAAAAAGGTAACCAGTCAAGCACTGCATCCATTTTTGTAACCTTAGCCCAATTATGATTAAAGGTTACATATGTTGAATCTTGCATACCAGGCATAACTTCAGTAGCTTAAATTGATAGTCCTGTTTTTCCCATTTATTGTTCTGTAACCACTTTTGTAGCAAAAAATTGTTATTATTATAAAGTTTGTGACAATGACCTCTGTCAAAAGTGTTCTACTGCTGAGCATACTGACTATCTACTGGCTTCTCATCTTCAATTCTTTGGCTGGTTGATGAAGCGCTGATCAGCTGAGAGCCCTCTGCACACACCTCTCCTGAATAAGACAAAGATTTGTTTTGGTTAGCTGTTAATGTTTTAGGTAAAGCTTGCATGAACATGCTTGATTTTTGTCTGCCATAAAAAAGTGAATGCTATTGTATACACATAGATATTGGGCCACAGTTCTTGAGAATAATTCTAATACTATATTTCATCTAGATAAATTAAGCAGCGGTATACCATTGCAAGCAGCTAACATGTTATTTGTCCTGATATTTAAAATTTTTGAACCTGTGGCAAACAATTAAAGATGAATAATATTCAGGATTTAGGATGTTTTGATAGGCTTTTGAAAATCAACGAAATGAGTCTCTTTGTCACCTGAGCTTTCAGGTTGAGCACTGGCAGTGCCATAACTGTTCAGTTTACCAACACTGTGTGAAAAGCTCACTACTATCAGTTAAAACAATTAATAAAGAAATACTTGTTACCTGCTAAACAACTTACCTTGTGGTCTGTCATCAAAAATAAAGGCTTCCTCTGAGTTAAAAATACAAGCTGCTTGTGTCGCCAAAGCGCGGGTAAACTTCACGTTGGCTTCCGCGCAAGCTCAAACACAGATATCTGCTTCATTCCAGTTTTCAAACAATGCAGTTCTTCTTCTTCTTCTTCTTCTATATCCCCCAATCCTAACTCGATGTAGTTACTGCCACCTACTGGCCTGTGGGTCTTAAGCAGCAGGTTTGAAACCCAGCTTTGGCTTTACTTGATTCTTTTTAGTTGGCATCACTCAAGACAGGCGTATGGATGATTTTTCTACCCAGTAATTTAGTTGTACTCAGTGGAACTTAGTAAGAAATACACATTTTTGAAAATTAGTTACTTCAACTTATTTACCTGAGTTGGGATTGCTATTGGATTTTACAGTGTAGCATGCTATAATTAACTCTCTCAAATATAGATATTAGCCAGAAACTACTGTGACAATGGCAGCTTTTAAACACAAATGCACATACTCAACATATAATAAGCTTCCAAAGGGTTGATTGTAGATGTTAACAATCATTATCCATCATCCTTGCTGGCTTTGTCAACAAATTCACTTTGTCTAAGACAGGGAGGCAGTGTGTTTACGACAGTGCAGTCTCACTCAGAGACCTTTGGTGGGCGCCACAGCACACCAAAACAAAATTCTAGATAATTCTGCTTTAATACATGTCTTTCTTGGGCTCGGCTTTCTAATATTCAAAAGAGCCATGTTTGTCATATCAAGATACTGGGCATATATGTGAAACTCTTTAATCATGAGGAAGGAAATACAATCTTTTTTGTGAGTGAATGAGCCAAATGTCAGATTTTTTTTCTAGACTTATATGAGTGTGGACTACAAAAGCAGTCACTGATGAAAGGGATCAAAGAATAGAGATGAAATAGATTTGAATATGAAGTAAGTCGGGATATTAAAGTTTGAGGGTGGATGATTTTTCATCCCTGACTCTTGCATAAAGACAGTCTGATCTTGTCCAATTACAGTGCAGGTGACCTAAAAACTCTTCTGATTACAAAGTTTTGACATATTTCATATGAGAGAATGTTTCTGGCATACTAACTGCTGTATTAGACAAGTTCTGTTTTGTTAAATGTGCAGTCTGATGACTGATGTGTGTTATCTTTCAGCATGAACTCTTACTTTGAGCCACAGGTAAAAATCATCTCCTCATCATTTTGGTGTATCGATTCGTCTAACTGGGTGATTGATCAGGAGGCTGGTGGTGCTTGACAGTGAGTTAGAGCTTGTGACCAGATAATCACAAGTTTTCATCTACCATCCACCAGAGTGTGTGAGTGTATGTCCTTTTTGTGAGTACAAGTTGGGATTTCTCTTCCCCCGCTAAAAAGCACAATCTGCCCTGAGGCCAGCAGCACAGGCCTGGTCACTCCCAGATGTGAAAGCGGGGATTACTGTGAGAGAGTGAAGCAAAGCTGAAAATGAACATGAAGGGGATGCTCTGCAAACCCTCCTTAAGAAGTAACTAGTGAACCCTTCAAAATCAGATATTATAGTTAATAAGTCAAACCTTCCATTGATATAATTTGCTTTGGCTGGATAATAAATTTCTTCTTTCCTTAAGCTAGCCACACTACATGAGTTTAACTTGATTTTAGGCCAGTATTTGCCTTCAAACGATTCTGGGGACTGTTCCAGAGTAGAGGATCGTAGCAAATGGTAGAAATAATCCTCAAGTGTGTGGTGTCAATAAAATTATTATACAGCTCCATATCACGTCAGAGCCTCTCTGACTTGGGATTGTAAATATCTATCATGTTTGGTATTCACAATTTTAGGTTGTAATGCCTGTGACAGGATACCCACAGCAACTAATGAGAGCAAACAGACTGGGAAGCATCATCAACCGGATGTTTTGCACTTTTACAGCTCACAAACAAAAATACAACTTTACCCTCATCTCACCCAGGAATTCTTTCCTCCTCATTCTCTTCCTTGTGTTTTGATCTTTGCATGCAATTATGACATATACCTGGGCAGCCAGCCAAGGATTTTAATAGTCCTGCAAGATTGTTTCTCTTCTGAAGTCATGTTTCATTACACAAGATTCTGTGAGATCTCATGTGTGGGAAATCCTCATAGTGAAGTCAACGGCAAGTCCGCAGGTGATCCCATTATTAGATAGAATTAGATATGGCTTTTCTATCTAGTGCAGCGTTTCCCAAACTTTTTTTCTGGTGTCCTACTTTTAAGAAGGTAGAACCCTCGTGATCCAGCTTCTTTGTTTTCCGTACGTAATTGCTTATCAAGTCTGTCTTCTGTGCTGTCCTGGCTGGTTGGTGGAGCTGATGGCAAGTACTGGCTTTGGTAATGTTCATTCAGGCCTCAATTTGGTCTTGGTGCTTTCCATTTTATGAGCCAAGAAGGGGGCACGTTACCTCTGTCACATCCAAGCCAAAGCCACCAGTAATCAAGAAAGTAATAAGAAACTTCACACAATCAAACCTTGAATCATGAATCCCATGCATTTATTTCTCTATTGTTTGCAGAAATTCACAAATCAAGGCAAATAGTCTCGTACTGTAATGAAAAAAAAACTGTGAAGAAGATTGTGTGGCTCTTTTACGCATTGAAAAAAGAAAACACTGAGTCCATCCATTCTAAAATAAATCCTTCACATATTTTAGTTATTTGTAAAAGCTTTTGTGTCAAAGACCTGACACTTTAACATAAACAAGGTTGACAAAAGTAGAGCTGACTGCAAGCTATGCTAAAATTGCCAAGAGGAGCGTTGAGGAACATTTGATCAATCAAATGTTAAGTATAATATTAAGAACTTCTATTCTATTATTTAGTGTTCATATGAGAGAGTACCCAAATGTAGGTACTTATCCTTGTACGTTGTAGATGTTGCATTAATAGAAATACTTCTACAAACTAGTAACTCATTTCATAAACTCATTATGCAAACAATAATTTATTTATGTAGATCAAGTATTTACATAACATCTGCTTGGCACACTGCCTCCACTATATGCTACAAATGACTGACTGCCCCCCCTCTCCAACATAAAACAGATTTGAACATATGACATGCTGTTTTAATCCCATGTGACAAGCTGTTTGTTATGAACCAAACTGCCCTTTACCTGGAATTACCTGTGCTACGCTGCATGCATCTGGTGTGTTTTGCATATACATATTTTCAGCGTTTGAACTGACTAAAGCAAAATGAGCATAATATTTGATTGCACTGAAAAAAAACTGTTGTTTTTAATCCAGTCAGAAGTAATTGCCTGTGTTAATAATGTAGCTGTAGCCTCGTGTGTGTTTCATTACATTCTGTCGCGCTCTCTCAATCCAATTTCCAATGGAAACACATCAAAAGGTGACAACAGCTGCTGTGTTTTGGATGTAATGATGCCAGCATCAGCAGCAACAGGGAATCAGATGTGGATGGAAGCTCTCCACAAACTCTGAAAGTATCCTTAACTTACCTCGATCACTGTCGTACAGGTAGGCAAACTTGTCCCACTTGTAGTACTCAATGAGGCTGAGTAGTGGCCCCTTGATATCGGGTCTCATCTGGATGATAAACTGCTGATTCCCATCCAGAGGGAAGCTGGGTGTGATGAAGGAGACGTGGAGCGTCCCACAGAAAGATGTGATGGTGTTCACTGACTTCTTGTCGTAGAATCCAAAAATGGCGTATACTCCTCTGGAGAACTGTGAACAGACTGAAACAGAGGAGAGAGACTTGTTAATGTGAGCAGGGGATGTGTAGATGCTTTAACTGGGAATTATTTTTACACAACAATCGCATTTTTTCATCTTGTAACAAACTCTTGTGACATTTATTTGTGATACTTTCACAACTCTGTGTTGTAACTCCTGACAGTCTTTATATACTTTTTATTAGGATCCTTTAGTGCACATTAGAGCTGCACACGAGCATTAAGGGGCGACTCCTTCAGTTTCTCTTGTGGTTGATTAATGGATGGTTTTCCATAAGCTCTGCCAGGGGAGTACTTGTGTTCAACAGTGATAGATCTGTGGTATGTCACTGACTGTGTTAATCTTTAATGAGTGGCCTCATGACTTTTTGATTCACTGGGAATATGCAGTGTTTCATATGGGTTAACATTTCACCCAAACTGCAGATTAATTCTTCATGTGGGATAGGCATGGGTGCTCCACCATGATCTGCTCTGTGCTCGCTGGTGCTTCACCTGTAATGCTGACATCTCCAAAGACAGCAAAGCATGTGTTCAGTGGTGCACTGATGAAGCAACAACTACTAGTATAGAAAAGCTACATTCTATTTTACACCTAGCTGGTAAAGAGTTCAACTTCTATGAGTCTAGTCTAGAGTCTAGATTTCACTTCAACCTGACAGCCAAATCCCACACAGTCTATCTGTAGCCTTCCATGTACACCATGCTCCTCAGAGCAAATTGCTGTCTCCCTAGTGAGACTTTTTAGTTTAACAGCACATGCTGCTGTCCATCTCCTACATGTGCTAGAAGCACCACTCCAATCTGCTCTGCTTAAGATACTGTTGGATCTATTTTCAGCAAAGCCCATTTCCAGCACATGTAAATCCCCAAAGAGGGGGACAGACACAAGAACACTTAGACCATCAGATCGGTTTCAAAATAAAACAACATGTACAGAACTGCTGATGGTTCATCTCATCACTATATCATCATTGCAGCAAAACAGGAGGCAGTTAACAACAAATCCACCTCAGACAGGCACTGTTACATGCTGCCCGTTTGTGTTTCTCTCTATTTGCACGTGAGCTTGTGATCTGGTGATCCATCTGCTCTGGGCTGAGCTGTGCCCAGCTTCATTTCAGGAACACACCCAGTGGGTGAGGACTGTTGGTCTGGACAAACATGCAATGCACATGCAACACTGTGGACATGGAGTAGCCTTGCGTTACATTTGCGGTTTGGTATTCTAAATGTAGGCTTATTGCAAAACCTTACTATCCATTTTTTATGTTTGATTATGTTGTATCAGCATTTTTAATAACTGAAAGACAGTTTCCTGGATTTTTTTTGCACTGAAAATTTTAGTGTGAAATAGATAGAGTTCATCCATAAATTATGCTGCTTTCAAATATCATTGAGATCAACAGCCTCACCCCCTAATTTGGTTTTAATTCTATAATTTGAGTAAACAGTGATATATTGTTAAGTAAATCCACATTTACATCAAGGAGGCAGCTGGACTTGACTGAGGTTCTAGGAGCTGTTTTGACCTTCCTCCTAAAGGCTGCTTCAGATCCTGGACCCAAAGCCAGAGATTATAGCATCTGTTGACCAACCACATGCTAATGATGTCACAGCTGAGTCAACTGGGTCACCTGACAGTCGTTAGCAGAGTCACTGACCTAGTTTCACCTGAGGGCATGTCCTCATGGGCATGGATGTTGTTAGGCCCTTTATGGGGGCGCTGAAGCCAGCCTAAAATGTTCCTCAGCCCCCCTAACAATAATTCCAGTAAAAACAGTGACAAATTTAATTAAGGAATGCACCACACCATTATGTTACTTTCTGCTTAATGTATACAGCAGACATAATCATGGCTCTTTAGTGCCAAGTCTGAATAAAAACTTTTAACCCTTGTATTAAAGAGGAAGTCTGCTGGTGATCTGTCTCTCCAGTAAGTTTATTCATTCAGGTGTGCTGTCTTGTGTTTAAACTAAAGCTTGTAATGCCCTCGTTTTAACTGTTCTCTTCAGTTGCTTCCTGCTGATGCTCTTCCTCACTCATATTTTATGATGATCATTGTGATCATCACTGAGCCTCACACACACGGATCACATGTTCAGATAACATAATATCAAGTGAAACTTGTCCAAATGTGGGTTTTTATTCGATCTTTAATGTACTACTGATAATGAATACTATCAAAAGAGCAGAAACATAAAACAAAAACTACAAAATGAGGCAGAGTGGAATGATGTGTCTGGGAGAGCTGCAGGTTTGAGGCAGGGCCTGTTATAGTCATTTGGAGGCCCAGGGCAAAGACCAAAATAAGACCCCTCCTCCTTTAGCTTAAAGCATCAATAATGTGTGGAAAAAACATAGAAAGCATCTCTTTTAAGTTAAACAGAGCCGCAGAACTACAGTAAATGTCCAAATGTGAGACACAAATACACAAATGGTCAACCATAATTAGTAAGCTCTTTTAAAATCAAATCATATTAGTTTAAACTAATATTTTAACAATTCTTTAGACCAGGACTTACATAAGATAAATATTCATTATCAGTGACAAATTCTCTCTTCTTACTCTATCTCTTCTCAATTCATTTCAACCATTGATCAATTGATCTATGTATCCACCTTACATCTGGATTGTGGCTCTCATAGCATTTTTGAGACAAGGTAGAATAAGGTTGAGTAGCACTGCTAAGAAGAAAGAGAGGAGTTATGAAACTATATATTTTTAAACATTATACACCATTTTTATATTTGACTAAATGCATTTATGCATATGTTTTCCAATATCTTTTCCATGAACTCACCCCAACATTTAGACTTTCAAATACCAACTTGTAAACTCACTCAGGCTGGTATTAGAAAAAAGGAAGACCTCAAGATTCAGGAAAGGACAATCTTCCAGGAAAAGAGAGTGAGCCAGATTACAGGTCCTGATAAATGCTCTACAACCAATAATGATTAAATAATGAAGTATTTAAAGGTGTGGATAAAAAAAACTGGTATGCACTATATGCCAAACATTACCTACAACCCTTGGGGCAAAGGCCCCCCCTGTCTTTCAATCCTAGTGAAGACAGTGAAGTTAGTATGTTAAAGCTCTATGTAGACCTGTATGCTGTAGTTATCAGTACATTTCTATGTACATAAGATCTGATCCCTGCACTTAGGGGTAAAAATGGGCTTCTGATTGCATGATATATCTAGTGCAGACTGAATATTCTCCTTTTGATTTGTAGGCTTTTAGACCTAAATGATTGCCTCTGTCAGGAGGCTTTAAAGGCACACAACACAACAGAATTGTTGATGACTTTGTGAGTTGGAATGAGATTATTTTTATTACACGCACATTTTGTTGACTCTGCAGAATCCCCTTTGTTCAATAATTCATTCCTCATTCTCAGGTACGTACAGTAATGTACAGACCCTGCCCTCTCATATTCATTATGCACGGAGCAGAGAAGGGCACTGAGGGCTGAAGGTAAACATGAAATCCTGAGGTTGCAGGCTGTTTCTCAAACATTGTCAGTGGATTGGCATGTAGCTTGTAAATGTGTATCGATCAAATGTGAGTTAATCAGGCTTATTGACTTGGACTTTCGTGTCCTCCAATGTAATCTAACTAATGAGTCATTTCCTTTTCCACAATATAACTGAGAGTTCTTGCTGACAAAGGGAACTGGAGTCCATACATCAGATATTAGCCAGCCTGATCTAAGTACTGTAGGCATCCTGCCATTTCTGCACCGACTGTAGCAGCTTTCATTGATGAAATGTTGCATGCTGGGGAGCAGAAAGAGGCACTGCTGTGGTTTTAACGACATGGAAGAGAGGAAATGGTAGGAACAGTCTCACATACAGACTCGACTCTTCAACCTCGCTGTTAAAAAGGGCTTTTTGGGGAAGATTTATTCAGTTCCTGCTTAAATGTTTCACACACACTGAGTGCTCTTTACAGCCACTTTCTTGTACTGTTAAGCACAGAGCAGCTTCATTAGTGAAGTTTGGGTCCAAATTACCAGCAGCTCATTAAAGATTTTCTCTGGTGAATGAATCTGGAAGGCTGCAGTACTCGGTCTTCTTCGTCTCAAACTTTGTCCCAGCTGAAAAAGACAGACTATTTTCCATCATGCACATTTAAATCAAACCAATTTCCTCTGTTCTCCAAAATGGTTTCTGATGTTGGAGGAGTTATTTAGGCCAGTCTTATTTCCTAATCAAAAGCTCAGTTGCTTTTTTGCAGAGAAAAATTGTCAAAAAAGTCAATAGTCACCTACTTTTTGATACCACATTTAAAACTTTACAATCTTTTTTCCCCAATGTAATAGTTGATAGTATCAAAAGCACCAAAACATGAAACGATGCATCCATTACATAAGAAAGCTACTTAATGTAAGCCATTAAAAGTTGCAGACTTTCACATGCACAAAAACAGTGGCTGTTTTGCAGTATTAGACACTGACAACATTTTTGTTGGAACATGTATCTTTTTAGTTTGATTTTCACTGGTATCTTATCAAGTTTTCTGGTATCATTACAGCTGTGCTGCAGAGACTTTGGTTCATGGAAATGACAGAAAAGCACACCAAAGGCCTGAAGGGACTCTGGCATAGACTGGGCATATGTTGTCTGTTTTAGCTCAGAGCTTCTAGAATTGACTTTTTTGTCGTATCATGACAGTGTTTTAGTCTTTATTCTGAGAGACACACAATACAAGAAGAACAACATTTGATTCTTCCCGAAATGATTAATGAATCCTCCCCAAATACAGACATTCAGTACTGAAAAACAAAGAATTTTTATTAGAATTAGAATTTCTATTAAAGCCAAATTATCAATCTTGAGAGCTGCAAACAGCTCTCCATAGAAGGGCTGTAACAGTATTGTTTTTTTTTTTCTGAACCTTCATCATTTGGGGATCATGGCTTCGTACATGTAGATGCACATCAAGTAGGGGTGGGAATCACAGGGTACCTCACGATACAATACACTGTACATGGTCCATGATACCGATATTATCACGATACAGCGATACTGTGATAATCAATATATTGCAAGAAAAATGTATAACGATACATAACAAAATATGTCTAACTAGAGAATACAAAATAGTTTATTAACTCTCTAGTGCAGGATTTTTCAATTTATTCACTGCAATTTAGTGTCAGTTTCACAAAATTTGACAGACTGAGCTGAAGCACTGAACATAAAGTGCATACAGTCTTAGCATATATATATATATATATATATATATAGTCATGGACGAAAATGTTTGCACCCCTGGAATTTTCCAGAAAATACATAATTTCTCCCAGAAATTGTTGCAATCAACAAATGTTTTGGTATACACATGTTTATTGCCTTTATGTGCATTGGAACAACACAAAAAATCCGAAGGGAAAAGACAACATTGACATAATTTTACACAAAACTAAAAAAATGGGCCGGACAAAATTGTTGGCACCCTCAACTTAATATTTGGTTGCACACCCTTGGGAAATAATAACTGAAACCAATCACTTCCTATAACCATCAACAAGCTTCTTACACCTCTCAGCTGAAATTTTGGAACACTCTTCTTTTGCAAACTGCTCCAGGTCTCTCAGATTTGAAGGGTGCTTCTTGCAACAGCAGTTTTGAGATCTCTCCATAGGTGTTCAGTAGGATTTAGATCTGGACTCATTGCTGGCCACTTCAGAACTCTCCAGCTTTGTCTCCAACCATTTCTTGGTGCTTTTTGAAATATGTTTGTGGTCATTGTCCTGCTGGAACACCCATGACCTCTGACACAGACCCAGCTTTCTGACACTAGGCCCTACATTGCGGCCCAAAATTTTTTGATAGTCTCCAGATTTTATGATTCCTTGCAGACAGTCAAGGCACCCAGTGCCAGAGGCAGCAAAACAACCCCAAAACATCCTTGAACCGCCACCATGTTTGACTGTAGGTACTGTGTTCTTTTCTTTATAGGCCTTATTCTGTTTTCTGTAAACAGCAGAATGACATGCTTTTCCAAAAAGCTCTACCTTAGTCTCATCTGTCCACAAAATGTTCTCCCAGAAGGATTGAGGCTTACTCAGGTACATTTTTGCAAACTCCAGTCTGGCTTTTTTATGTCTCTTTGTCAGCAGTGGGGTTCTCCTCGGTCTCCTGCCATAGCGCTTCATCTCATTCAGATTACGATGTATGGTCTGAGCTGACACTTTTGCACCCTGAGTCTGCACGACAGCCTGAATTTGTGTGGAAGTTGACTGAGGATGTTTATTCACCATTCCAACTATCCTGCATTGCATTCTTTTGTCAATTTTTTCTCTTTCGTCCACATCCAGGAAGATTAGCCACAGTTCCATGGGTTATAAACTTCTTGATTATATTACACACAGTGGACAAAGGAATTTCTAGATCTCTGGAGATGACCTTGTAACCTTGAGATTGTTCATATTTTTCCACAATCTTGCTTCTCAAGTCCTCAGACAGTTCTTGGCTCTTCTTTCTCTTCTCCATGCTTGGTATGACACACACAGGCACATAACACAAAGGTTGAGTCAACTTCTATACATTCTAACTGGCTTCAGGTGGGATTTCTAGATCGCCAGCACCTGTTACTGCCACAGGTGAGTTTAAATGAGCATCACATGCTTGAAATAAAATGATTTACCCACAGTTTTAAAAGGGTGCCAACAATTTTGTCCGGCCCATTTTTTGAGTTTTGTGTAAAATTATGTCAATTTTGGCTTTTATCTTTGAATTTTTTTCTATTGTTCCAATGCACATCAAGGCAATAAACATGTTTATGCCAAAAACATTTGTAACTGCAACAATTTCTGGGAGAAATGGTCTATTTTCTGGAAAAATTCCAGGGGTGGCAACATTTCCGTGACTGTATATATATATATATATACACACAGTATAAATACAGATAGATAGATAGATAGATACTGTGTTTATATATATATATATATATATATATATATATATATATATATATATATACACACACACTGTAAATATATAAAACTGCAATGTAATTTAAGTTAATATAACAAAATATTAATCAAGCTATTAAAAAAAATAGTCCTGCATCATCTCACATTTTACTATCTTTCCCTGTTTTCCCCATATGCTGCACTGAATTTAAATGCTGTCCAGATTTTTATTAAAGAAAGGGGGAATAAATATATATAGAGTAAATCAGGGCTGTACATTAACTTTTTTCCCCTATAGCACTGGCAGACTTAGACGGGCAGACTTACACATGACGAGAGGAAATAACATTCCCGCTTGAATCTAAATAGTACCAGAAAAATAAAATAAATTGACTAGGCATGAATTTCAAATCTTAAATCAAAGTAGAGTTAAGTTTTTGGGGCTACAAGTAAAACTGAAAGTCTTATCTGCGCACATGGCATGCATGCACCTCTCTCACTCTGTCATAGCGCTTGTACGATGAGGAGTGGCATCCTCTTAGCACAGATCAATTTTCTTGTAGCATTTGCAACATATATGTCACACTGTACAGCCCTGTAAATGCACTCCAATCTTTTGTATTTCATGTTGTATCAGATTTAATGTCATCACATAATGACCAGGTGTTTGTGGAGGGAGACTATGGGAGACGAGCTGATCTTCACATCCACCTTTAAGGACTGATGCACTGTGTTGTGGGAAGGGCATGACGTGACACGCCACAGTGTTTTTTTTTTTTTTTGTTTGTTTGTTTTTGTCGTATTACAGAAGCCTTCATTTGTAATGACACTAAACGGCACAGGTCCTTACAAAAAAATAAATAAAAAAATATTGCCTGTGTGATTATGGTTGCACGAGTAGAGACCATTGGTAGCCTCAATAGAATTCTATGTTAATGTTAGCTGTTAGCTGCAATGCTATCACTATGATGTCTTGCTCTCAGGTTCATCATGTTGTCTGAGTATTTCACTCTGCTGTGGCATATCTTGCAAACCACTTGACTCCAGTTTTCACCTATGAACCAAGCCTGTATCGGACTGTGACCCCAAAACCAAGGTACCAACTAAACCATGACCTCTGTGAACTATTACACCCCTACTGCACAAGGATCTCTGTAGGACACAAAATAAAACACTGCCCCCTTTTTCTAAGAGTATTTAGGATGATAACAGAATTTCAAAAACGAATCATTTAAAAATTAGAACAAAAAGCAAAGATCTGATGAAGTAGGTCTGTTGATTCTGCTTTGAATTGTACAAATGTTTTTGTACAATTATGAACAGCTAATAAATCAAGTTATAAATATGAAGAGAAATGTCCATATCTCCTGATACAGATAATCAACTTTTTCAGCTTTTATCTGCCAATAATGATTTCATGCTGATAAATTGTGCATCTCTGTTTCAAGTTTGTGTCCCCCCAGTTGTGCATGTGCAAAATCCAGCAAAGCACACCCCTACAGTCTTTTAGCAAGTTTTAACCCCAAAACAGTCACTGTTCTGACCACAGCCATTAAAGAGACAATCTAAGTAAGTACTAAGTGAGTAATAATCTAAGGTTATTTTGGCTTGAAATGTCTCACTTGAAGTAGTATTCAAGCTACTAAAGTCCATTTCTCTGATGAAGTGTGCTCTCTAAAATCTGTAACCAGGCCTGATAGTGGTGCAACAGTTTGAAGAGATGTCGAGAAACCACTCCTGCATATCTACCAAGGGTTTGACTTTTAACCACACATAATGACTGATAATTAGATATGGCAGCTCGATCCATACTTAGTTGCTACTTTTCTAAATCAACCACCCCTGAACAAGTGGGATAAAATGTTCCAGAGCAGTCCGAATGCTCCCTTTGAGTGCACCAAGTAGTGAGAGTGTTACTTATTCACTTCAAAGACCGATTTTCATCTTTCCTCGAGTTTTTGAACCATTCACCCCAGAATCAAAAGCTCATCCTATGGGCTACTTCAACCCCTGCTGCCTTTTCCCCTCAGAGTCCAAAAACACTCAGAGCTCTACAAGAAAAAGCCAAAATATGCTGTGGCAAGGCCAGCTTTCATCCACTGCTACGCTTCCAAAAACTTTTAATCTATAGGAGTGAATAAATGTACATCACAGTGATCCGAGAGACCATTAACAGCAGTCTAATCACCTCCGTCAGTCTAGTGGCATTTCTAATCTTTTTAGCAGACAGCAGTGGCTGAAGACATGGACACAGAGAGATCAGAGCTCACTAATCTAATATCGCTTTTGTCTCATTGGAACTAAAGTGTGTGTCGTCTGTTAACTGTCACAGTCTAATTGGAAAATTATTCTGTCCAATTAGGTGAAAATGATAACCCATGAAAGAGGTTAAAGTTCCACGTTTAACAAGCTAGGGTAAAATGTTCATTGATAACAGCTGACTGAAGTGTGTTAAGTCTAAAAGGGAAGGGGAAAATGCTTCAATGTTACATTTAAAATCATATTTCAGAATTCAAATTTTAACAATAAGGGTCTAGCAGTAAATTTGGAGAGAAAATGTCTAAACAGCAGCAGGGCCAATTGAAATATATGAATTTAAGGTAAGCACATAGTCATGTCAGCAGTATTTATGCAATTTTGTCAATTAAACCAACCTGATCACATTTTTTTTCCTTTTTTTTAGCTTTGATGGCTGATGAAAGCACTCTTCAATGAATTGCTGTATTCATCCCTAGGGGTTCATTCTATGGTAAATATGCATGTGTTAGGCATTTACGTTAATGTACAATTAAACACACAAAAGGATCTTCCATCTGTTCCGTATTAAACCTTATGTTTATGAGTACATCATAAAATGCATGCATGTAGGAGGTGAAATTTGGCCATCACACAACCTAAAGGCAGAAAATAGTGTTTTCTTCACACTACTATATCTTTATGACACATTTGTGGTTTGTAGTAAGGTCTTAGATTGGGACATAACGCACAAAACTTTAAATGAGCTTATAAAGCATTGTATACTTGTAAGTTTCACTGAACAGGTTTTTCAACAATGAAGTAAAGATGCGCCACAGTATATTTAAAATCTAAGGAAATATGGGCAGTCTAAATCCATCTGACAGATCAATGTGCCACCACAAAATCAAAGCCAAAACAAAGAAATGAAAAAATCCCCAAAGCATCTACCCTTTTGTTGTTTGTCTTTTACTTTGTTGGCATGTAGCTGTGTGCCAGCTGAAAGTAAATCCAACTGTGTCAGTGCATGCGCACTGAGCTACGAGATTGAGCAAGTATGATGGCAGGATGGACAGCAGTACACTCTAAAAATATCCCAGTTATCTTCATTTTTTTAAAGAAAGAAATGAGAACAACATCATAGCAAAATGCCAGTTCAAAAGCCTGTATTTTAATGTCACTTCTATGCCACAAAGCTGTTTCAATGAGCCATACAGTATAAAGCTTGTTTCAGATTGAGTGCGTGACCTCCGCATCTCAGCTGCAACACCGCTTGATTATCTGTTCGGTTTGAATGTTAACAAGTCAGGGCTTTCAGACTGCCCGAGTGTGAGTGCCACGTCTCACACACCTGATATGCAATTCTCATAGTCTCGCTTATTTTCTTCTGTGTAATGCGTGCAGTTCTCGTCTAAAACAGACAGGAAAATGTAAAATAGTGAGCCATATTCACTTGTTTTAGCAGATATGTATGTTCACATCATTAGAATATGTTTGCAGTCTGTTTCTTGATGACCCAGTTGATAGCCACAAGCCTAAATGTGTCTTCTTAATGTCCTCCAATCTTGAACTAATAGTGAAGCTTTTGTTTTCTACACCAGTAGAATGTCACAGGCAAGATAAAAACAGTGTGAGTACACTTCTGGTTTGTACTTTTTAAAGTAAAAGCCTGGCTTAGCATTTTCTCAGAGAAACTCCCTTCACTGGTATAGAAAACTAAAATTCTAAAATTGTCAAAGGTTATTACATCTAAGCAATAAATCAAGTTACTTGTTGGGAGATCTACTGAAGTAAACCTTATGGGGAGAGACAGGGCTGTGTCAGCAAGGAGACGCAGCCAACGAGAAGTACGTACGCACCTGGCAGGAAAGCCATGACCGACATGTGTGGCAGCTGCACGCAGCAAAGCACAATCAGTCTGTAACAGACGTTATGTACAACCTATGCAAAATATGATATGCCTCTAACCATTTTATTGTCAGATTGTGAGCATAGTAAACAGCTGTAGAGGTTATGCATATTACCCTTTTACCAGGCTTCAGAGTTACAGATTACTGGCTGTAAACTAGGCTGTAGAATGACAGCAGAGTCAACACATTCAAAGGTGGATGTTCTCCAGGCCATGTGTGGTTTTTAAACTGACATGTGGAACGAGTAGTCAACATGTAATTTTTGGCAACGCAGAAGTAGTCTAACCAGTTATTTTTCTCAGTATGTTACACAGCAACTTAAGAGTTACTTACTCAACTCAGTAATAAATCATCAATACTGAGCCAAAGCACACCTGTCCCCCTCCCAAGTCACCTGCTGGCCTGCACTCACATTGTTTCAGGCAAAACCAGGATAAGCAAAGCTATCTATTGTATATACAGCTTCATTTTGTTAAATGTCAAATGCATGACTTTAGTTTACAAGAAGAGTCAGAGTCAGCACAGCTGTACTTGGCAGCAACTTAACTGGCTTTGTGGGGTTATGAGTTGCGCTCAGAGTGATAACAACTTGGTGAAAGGGCAGTTGTAACGGCTGTACATCAATGTCAATGTTGCGTACCAGTGGCTCTGTGTGCTTGAGCAAACATGCTGTGCCACATAATGCTGTACCAAGGAGCACTAAAACAGACAGAGAGAACAGATAAATACATTATATATATATATATATATATATATATATATATATATATATATATATTAGTGCTGTCAAACGATTAAAATTTTTAATCAGATTAATCACAGGGTTGCTGTGGATTAATTTCGATTAATCATGATTAAATATCATTTATTTTTAATCTATATCAATCACGTTTCATTTCGCATAAGCAAACACACTCAAGAAAGAAGGGAATATATATGCCAGGGCTATTCAATTACAAATTGAACTGGGCCAAATTTTGAAATCAAGAAATGTAGCCAGACATGTTTGGCATCCAGTAAGGAGCTGGTAATGTCAAATTTCGAAACAATACAGATCAATTTGATGAAAAATGTTTACGTATTAGCAGAATCCCTGACGAACAAATGCTTCGCATTGATGTGGTATTTTAAGCTGGAAGTGATTCCATGAAAAGAAAACTCCTTCCTGCAGAATGTGCATAATTATGTCAGTCGACTGTTCCATCTTGTTTCTTTTGTAGTCAAATTTCCCATCGAGAGGGTCAACATGCTCTTTAGCGTCTTCCATATAGAGTTGGTTAGTCACTACCCGATCAACGACCCATTTGCGCATGAGCGGCAGCATGCTGGACGGTAACCCTTCTTGGACAAACTGCCCGAAATATGTTGTCAGAGACGTTTCAGGGATTTTGAGTCATTCTGCGCCGTAGATGGGTTAATTGCATTAAAATTTTTTAATCAGATTAATCATGATGATGGATTAATCCGCATTAACGTGTCAATTTTGACAGCCCTAATATATATATATATATATATATATACACATTTTTTATGTTGGACTTCTCATTTGCCTTCATTTGTCAAGAGTATTTCCCTTTAATTATTTGGAATGATGTGTCCTATGAGCTGATATAAATGTCTCTTCCTGGCACTTCATGTATCTTGCTGCAAAGCATGACAATGACTGGATACAAAAATCTCTGTTCCTGACAAAGCTCACTTTTGTTCTTAGAGGAAAACATCCTTTCTGATCATGGTCTCATAGAGAGGAAAAAATGTGGAATAGCACTTTTCATTGCATGCCACCCTTTGAAGCTAATAGAGCTGTAGAGTTTCCTTCTGTCTCTGTCATATAAATCCATTGTCACGTTTCTGAGGCTTCCTTTGCTGACTCTCTCTTGCTGAGTTTGCTGACTTTGCTCAGGATTAAAACTCTCTGAGCTCATGCTTAGAGACTGAAAATCCCCATGACTGTGCTGCAGCCAGAGCTAAACAGTATGACAACATGTTACTAAGCATGTTAATTCACACCCAAAAGCAATGCATTACCCTTTACTGTTCATGCAGTTGCTGTCCAGGGAGGGTCTTTTTTGCAGAAAGTGAAATGTGACAGCAAGAAATGAAGAAATAGAAATTTTGGCCTGTGTGTCTGTGAGTGCTAGAAATCTTTAATTAAGGAGTAAAAGGCAGCCACAAACAGAAAATCTCAGGGTTGTTGGAAAAGCCATTAAGCCTCTGTCACATCTGACTGCTCCTCAATGAAACCAGGGAGAATTTGCCCTCAGAAATCTCCCTCCAAACATAAAAAACAAGCGACTGGTGAAATATTTCTTTCCCAGTTTTGATGAGGTTACTCTAATTAGGTAACACAAGCAAAATGTTGAAACAATTCTTATTATTGCTCTCTGCTTGGTCTGGGGTATGGACCAAGTTGTGCCTTGGTATTTTTCTGCTCTAACAAGATACAACAAATGAAACAATAACGTTTTCGCCCAATCTGGGAATGTTCAAATGAGATAAACATGCAACTGACCCTGGGATTTATAATCCCAGCACTGTAGTAACAGACAATAGAGCATATTGCACGGTATACGACGTGTTCTTGTGGTTTCTGAGCTGGTTGGTAGATTTTCTCTCGAAGCATTTTCATATGTGAATCAGTTGTATCAAAGGACACCAGACCTTTGTAAAAAGGAATATACAACACTGGACTTATTTCTAAGAAAAAATTGTAAAGTATATACCATTAAATGACATATAAAGAAAAAATGAAAGAAAAAATCTTTGTGTATCCTGCAAATATGACTATTGTACATTGTATACACACAGAGTTACACAAACACAAGGAGATGTGTTTGACTGACTGACCTACAGAATGACCAACAAAACAAAATACATAATATTTCACATTCAAATCCTGACATACTGTACCTATGTTATGTAACATACAATACAAACACATTGTTCCCACACAATTTCAAAAAGGCAGAAGGGGAAACTGTTATTTTTCAACAAGAACCAAAAGTTTTCAACTCAGAGGGATTCAAGGCATTTTGGGATCAATTAGAAACTACGAATGATATTGTTTATTAGTGATCTTTTCTTTAGTGGACCTGTAGCTATGTTTATTAGAAATAGTGCGTATAACAACCTGATGAGCAAAGAATTTCCAAGTCAGCATATCCCTGTATCCTAAATTTGGGCCAAGCCCTGGATATTTAACATCTCTGGTTGTAGTGGTACTACTGCCAGTGACTGTAACACATCTGAAAGCTACATAAACAAAACTTTTCATCTTAAGAAATTCTCTCTTTGACTAAAAAATTCACAGTAAAATACTAATTAAATAATTAAATAATTCTGTTTGTAATGGTAATGTCATGTCCAAAGATTGTCTCTTATGCCGAAGCTTCATCCGGGACAACCATATAGACATCATTTCTTCAGTTAGAATTAATCTAACTAAAACCTACTAAAAAACATAAGAAATGCTGTCGGTCAGCTAACGGCAATTCATAGCAATTCCTATTATATATTAGCATAAAACCAACAAAATAAGGCTTTCATCCTCATTTATCCATGTTTATATCTGTGCTGCACATGTACATATGCTTCATAGTACAAAACACTTCATTTACTCCATTATGATTACCTCTCTATTAAATATCTGTGCATTTCTCCATGATGATACATAACAGTTGGTATCATGATGCTGTGTTTTAGAGGATTATGAAGGTGACTGAGACTTGTTTTTTCTGTGTCATGTGAAGCAAAAGTGCATGTTTTCATGTTTGTTTTTTATGTAGTTATGGTTGTTTGGTGGGGTAACTGACCAAACTGAAGGAACTGCCAGCAACTTCTGACTCATAACTTTGCACGTTGCTTAAACTGATCATTCATAGCTGCTGTAACTGTGGTTCATTCATGCACTGTGGCAGGAGAAATGTCCAATCTATATGCAAGAACTCACTGTAAATACTAGACTTAGCTTTAAAAAAGGCGGAAAAATATTTGAGGATTTTTAGGGATCTTCAGGATAAACTGCTGTATTTTCAAAATCAAATTTCAAATTCTGACCTAAAACTAATCAAACAATAATCTTGTTACTTGAGCTACTTTAGCTCATTTATCATCTGCACAGGATAAAAGAAAAACCTATCCATTGCCCTTTTTCTTGTTTCTTTGTAGAGGTTATTTAAATTCTACAAACTTATAACTGAATTAATGAACAGTCTGGCACATACTCCATCATATCATACATTTAAAAATAAATGAATGAAAAAAAGAAAAAGAAAAAAAACTGGTGAAAAATATTAAATAATTAATTGCAATGAACTTTCCATCAAATCTTTCAAAGCATCTGCAAAGGCACCATTCTAACACAAAGGTAGTAATGTTACTGTAGTCCAACCCTAAGTGATGCTCAAAAATATAAAGGGTATCAATAAGCATGCAAAGTCAATATATGGAAAACCAGAACATGATCAAGACTAGAATACAATAATTATCTTTATGCCTCTACAGCTTTTTTGAAATGACCAAAGTCCTTGGTACCACTGAAGAGTATCTTTGCCATAGGTGTACTGGTATGATGCTTCAGTTGAGATGGAAGTGGATTGTCTAAAGTTCTGATGGTCTAAAGTCTGGGAAGACAAATCAAAGCAATGCTTCTTCATTTCTCTGTAAATCTTCCCAAGTTGTTGAGGTAGTTTCTGTCCATTATGTTCACCTTGGATATATTAACCCTCATCATCCCTCTGTGGTCATCAGAAGGTCTTAATCACCTCATTATCAGCAAATGTTAAATTTATCACAGCAGTGACTCCGACACTGAGTATCACCTTCAGAGGAGAAGGTGCTCCCTGTGAATTATATTTAGACGTCCCAATTAGCTGACCTCATTTTCACCACTGTGCCACTGAAGGCATCTCCTCCACTGTTTACATCACTGCTCTGTCACTGATCAAAGATTAAACCTGCATAAATTTACTGATAATAACAAACAGCCAAATTCAGAGGATGTCTAATAAGGCTCTCATCAGAGTCAAGCTTTAGGAGAGGATGAGAGACAGTGGGTTTTATTTAGTCCTTACATAAACAATTTTTAGTCTGCAAATGCACTTAATACATGTTTCCCCTACCATTATATTTGGGGGACTCCCACCCTCCCAACGGCACCCCCCACCCCCTTGAGGGTTCAGTTAATTTTGTTTAATTGTAATTTCTACACCAGATCACAACAGAAGTCATTTAAGGTACCTTTCCTCTAGAGCAGGTCTATACTTTGTCCCTTTTATTAAACAAACTAAATAGCCTTATGTTATTTATCTTGTTTACATGAATGCATGTCATTTCTGAGTCCTGGCTTTTACTTCTGACTCTATGAGCAGAGCCAAGCAAACCCACATGCTAACTGACAGGAGAGCCCTGCCTCCTCTTCCCCGTGTCAGAGCTGGGGTCACTTGTGTGGTGGGATGCTTTGACTCAGTATCATAAGAGAGAGTTCTCCAGTGCAAGTACTTTATTCACAAAAGTTGTGTATGAATCGATGTTTTGCTTGTTTTACGTCCAAGATAGTTTAATGAGCTATGAATTTCAGCGTGAGATTGCAGCAATTGTGCACAATTTATTAAATTCTTGCAAAAAGTCTGACACTTGTAGTGCAGCTCCCTCTTGATCTTCTCACCACAGCAGGTAGAAATATGCATGGCCCCTCACAGGTGTGTGGGGGCATGTGTGCCATAAATATCGGAGGGGATCAATTCCTATACCGACTGTGATTGAGCGGCCCATCCGTGGGTCACCTGACGATCATTTTATCATTTTAAAAGTATTCATCCGGGATCAATACACTGGTGGACAATCCTTTTGTCTCTTTATTCCTCACGTTCATGTTTCTCATAGCGCCTGAAGTTATTGGCGATATTTATGATTGTTATTAACGCTCTGAAATAAACCTCGTCCTCGTCCAGATTACGACAGAACCTCTTCAACCTTTATAAACGTAGGAGCGTTGACAAAAGATCACACAGTTATGAACTGCTATACAAACAAGAGTTGATTGATTTAAATGTATGATAAGCTTAAGTAGCTAAAGTAACTTTTTTTTCAAATCAAATCTGTATTTGATACAGCATAAAGGATACAGCAACAGTATACAAAGGTATAGCTTTGTTAGCTGAAGCTTTAGCTAAATTAGCTTTGTAGCTATGTGACCTACATAACTTATGTAGCTAATATAGCATGCAGTAGGGCTTTTCCACTTCGGCTTTTGGCTGCGCCGAGCCAAACCAGGCCGTGCTGATTTGCATTTCCATCACCAGTCTGGCCAGGCCAAGCCGAGCCGAGCTGCATCGAGCCCCAGCTCCAAGCCGCTGCCTTGACGTCTAAGTGGTTTTGCAGGGTACGATTTGCTGGGGGGATTTACCCCTCCTGCTACTGACCCCCCCCCCTCTTCCCCATGATAAATTTTCATCCCACGGGGAGACACATTTTATCCCTGCTTCTACTTCAGCTGTCTAACTCTGTTACTGTGGTGGTATAATGTCAACATTCACTGTAGGACTTAAACATTTATAACACACGACCAGACCTCGAGATTTTTGTGCATACTATGATCTGATAGTTGTGCATGGCTGGAGTTCTCATGCTGACAAGTGAAATCAGGGAGGACCAGGCTCAGATTCAGGATTACAGTTTTTTTTGCACCCACTAATAATAAAAGTTTGACCCTTTCTCCTTATGATATACAAATAAATTCTACACTTTTTAAAAAATAAAATGCTGGAGATGTTTGAAACATTTAGCCCATGACAGAGTCAGTCTTTGATTTATTAACTTGTGTTATAAAGCACATGCTGGTCTCACTGCCAAATCCAAAAATATGATTGTGTTTATTTTCTGCTTTCTAGAGACCCATAAATCAATCATCAGAAGACTGTTTTTTTTTAACTTATATTCAGGAAACTTCTCTCCTTTTGATGATAAGCATGAATTATTGTTTGTTCATTGATTGCAGGAAGAGAGAGAGAGGGAGAGAGAGACGGGGAGAGAAAGAGAAATCCAAGAGAAACGGAGTGAGAGAAAGTAAAAAGAGTGATGTGTAGCACTGTCAGTCTACAGTTTGATTTTTGCCTTAAAACGATGTAAAGTCAATCAGATCAGAGTGTAGAGATCAAAGAGGGCTCAAAACACCATGTCATCAGCTCTACATACGCCCTCAAACAGGTAGCTCAGCTGTGGTAGAAAAGCAAATCTGTTCTGAGTCAAACCAAGTCAGGCTGTGCCGCACTGCACAGTGTAATGTAAAAGCGCCACAGGTCCACCAAAAGCTTTGAAGTAACTTTTCTCAATTCCCATTAATTAAAAACTGGTGCGCTTCATGTCCTGACCTCCATCTGACTTTTGTGCATCATCTGTATCACATGACTGCATACAACCTAAAGTAGAACTTTGATCTTTAATGTGGATAGCCTTAAACATCTAAAATATTGATTACCTGTTTGATACCATGGCAACAAAATTGAGTCCCAGGCACCCAATATTGGGTACATTTGTTGCTTTTAATCATCAAAATTACTAGCAAACTTCTACATAGTGGCAAATCAAAAAATATATAGTTGGTACTGAAATATTGCAATCATTTTTGTGCAATTTAGGCCATGTGTAGGAGTTTGTCTTCAATTTTGATGGATTAATCCCTCTTTTATGCGCCTGCCAGTAGCTTTTTCAAGTTTTGACGTTGATGCAATTAATCTTTAAAATGACAGAGATTCTTTCATTTTAAAATACATATAGAAAAGAATCAGATTATTGAATGTTTGACAGCCATAAGATGGTAAATGGACTTGAACTTGTGCAGTTATTTGACAACTATTTATTTTTTTTTTTTTTTACCACAGGTCACACCTTCCCATTCACTCCACATTCACACAGTTACAGAGAAGGCTGCTATATAAAATGATGGTGCTGACTAACCCCATTCCTTCAAATTCATACAAATTCCCACCTTACTGACACAGCAATGGGAGCAAATTGGAGTTAATTGTCAAGCAGGCACTTCAACATGTGACTGAAGGAGCTGAGGATTGATCCCCAACCACTCAGTTAAGAGATGACCAACTCTATCAATGAGCCACCCCACAAAAAAAAAAAAAGAGTACTGCAGTGCTTTTGAACCTTTGCCCTCACAATTAGTTAACAAAAATCACAGCTGTATTATTTCAACGAAAAATGCAAGTAAATTCAACAAATCGAATGCCATCTTTATAAATTAGAATCTATGAACTGGCTAGAGACTCGTTACTAAAATCAGCAGTGGACAACACTAAAAGATATAGCATAGCAAACAACCAGAGGCTCATTACATCAGCTAGATAATGAATTAGTTTAACAACATCCACACAAACCCCAGCACACACACAGAGCGCCAATGTGCTGGTGATGATCATCTGCAGTCAAGTCACAGCTAACAGAGCTGCCTGTTAGATATCTCACCCTCTCTGTCATGCCTGTTCTCACCGCACACCAACGGCCTCTGGACTCTGAGGATTTTATGTAAAACGAGTCTGTCACCAGCTGGCAGGCAGCTTAATGCCAACACTCATGATGTAGTTCCTGCACAGAAACACTATGACCATGTTCATGTATATCTGCAAAATAAACTGGATACACTGGGCAGTTTGTCAGTGCTTTCTTAATATGACTAGAATGTTGGATTTCCACCAGATCCCCCCTTAAGGTAAAACAAAATGATATGCTGGCTGTTGTTAAAATGGAAACCTCAGTGACATATGTTAAAGTTAGATACTATCTGTCATGTATATGCAGTGCCTTGGCAGGTCACAAGTGTGTTGATAGTTTCAGCCAATCAATGGACTGCAGTGTGACAAACTTCACCCTTTAGGCTTGGATAGGTGCTTTTGGTACAACAACAGAAAAAGTAGATGAGGAAAGACCACATCTTTGTCTGGGGCCTCCAGATTACTAAAACAGTCCCTGTCTAAGCTGTTGGGTAATTGCACAAATTCCGACAAAGATGACAAAAAACATTGACACTACTCTTATATCTATGCATAATTATGCATATCATCAAAATAAGATCTGATTACAATTAACAGGATTGCTTGTGCTTTCTAATACAAATGCAAATAAAAGGTGGAAATGTAGAGAGTACCCTCTATGATTCACAAACAGCAGACAAAACATTCTAATGTCCCCTTTATAGGGAAGGAAAACACGAAATCAGTGGGGACAACATAATAAACTGCCTTAGAAGGTTCTCCTTTAGTGGATAAACATGATTAATGACCTTCAAGGTTTTCTCAAACTGGAGAAAACTTGAAGCGATGCCCTCTAGGTTGCATTTAAATTGGAGTAATTTGAAGTAAGGCCCTTTATGGTGTTGTTATGGTGGTCATTTAGTCCCTCCTTTACGCTAAAAAAACCTTGCTGGTGCCCTTTTCTACCCTTTTCCATCCCTTCCCTACAGACAGATTCAGTCTGCCTCCTTTCATCTATTTCAGAACATCATGTTTTTGCTCTAGTGGGTATTCGCCACAGTTTTTGGACCCTTTAGATTCCTCCAGCTGCTGCAGGTGCAGCAAGGACAGCTCAGGATGTCTCTGTGTTCTTTTTTTAATATCAGACTCTTCCTTCTTCAGTATTTGCTTTGTAATTATTATACCACCTCAGAAATAGAAAATGGACAGAGACATTTCAGACCCAAGGCTCCAACACAGAACAATTTACCAATCATCTTTTCTTCTCATCTCAATTAAAATGCTGTTTAGCCCTCAGCTGGATTCTTCTTCACACATTTCCCAAAGGATTTCTCTAGGTTAAAAGATTTCCTAAGACATATCACTCAACTGACTGAGACATGTGCTAACAGTTAGGGAAAGCAAAATATTTATCAATAAGGTATGAAATATAAGGGAGCATAGGTGGTGTTTTATAACTTGTACAAGCTTTGTCTACAGCCACTGATCTGCTCTCATTCTCTCTGTCGGCTGTTGCCAGGGTAACATATTTAGCCATGTTCCCTTTTCTACACTGCAGAAAATATGCACCTCAGATCATCATCCCATGTAGTGTGGAGGTGGTTTGGAGGCAAGAGAAGAAATAAACTATGTTAAGAAATAGGAGTAAAAATACAGAGAAAATCACTATTCCATACACAATACGGTGTAAACAATGCACGGTGTGTGTTTACTTAAGGCTTAATGCCCAACGAGGTGTCCAGTTATCAGGGAATAATGGACGACGTGGAGGCCTGAACCGACCGACATGCAGCCATTACCCTCCAGTGATTTCAGAGAGCATTGCCCCTTTAAATATGACAAAGCCCACTGACCCAAACGGCTGTTTAGCAGAAGCTTGCATTGCAAAATAGTGCCAAACATAAAGGCTTTCTGGGTGAAAAATAAAATGCTCCAAAATTTTCAATATAGCGTACAATAGTGCCAGCATTGTTTTTTTTTTTTTTTTTGGCCCATTTTTACCTTCAACTCTCTAAATTACATGGCGCAGCTGCAGTATACCCCACCTGCTGTGCTGTATGGCCGAGCTTCTCAAAGTACACCCTGTTTGAAATGGCAACACTAAATGCAATCTCTGGAGGCTTATGCCACCACTGCTGCCAAGTACAACCCAACTTCAAAAATACTAAAATACACCTTAACCATCGACAAAAACAAAAAACAATTAACAAAAAAGCACTCGGAGAGCGCAGACCTCCGTCATTAGCCATATCTTCCAATAGTACAGAATCCTTTAAAAAAATTCCTGGATCCAGACGGTGATCCAGATCACTCCCAAAATCTAATCAGTTCTTTCTTATGCCATTTCTGACATTTCCTGAAATTTTTATCAAAATTCGTCCACAACTTTTTGAGTTATGTTGCTAACAAACAAACTAACTAACAAACGAACAAACCCACCCGATCACATAACCTCCTTGGTGAAGGTAATAATTATTGAATCATAACTTCACTACAACCAGCAAAGTGATGCATCATAATGAGTGCTAAATGCTGAATCAATATGATGGCTTACTTAACTAGAATGTAGGGCTGACACCTTCCACTGAGTTGGGCGTTTGGTTGGTTGATATGCTCTCATCTGACTAAGATCCTGCTGGTTGGCTGGTCGGCTATTTTGCATATCCTGTAAAAGGATACGCAAAATAGTGTCTGAGTCAATTGGAGCTGAGAGAGGAGAGGGGAAGAAAGTACACAGTCTGGTAGTTGTTTTATATTTGGGGCTTTATTCAAAGTGTTCAGGGCTCACAAGCTACTTCTTGATGGTACACTAGTATATTTTACTGATATTCATCAATTACAGTAACAGGAATTGGAGTAACAGGAGTTTCTGAAAAGTATCAAAGTATCATAAATTTGGTCAACCAGAACTAGTAATAGTTCCTCATTTCTTCTGGTAACTGTTTTTGCAGCACTTCCAGCAGCTGGTACAGGAACAGTACAGCTCAGTTCTTATCAACTTCTGACCCTCCTCCTCTTCCTCCTCCAAGCCTAGTTCTCTGAGTCTCACTTCCTCCCCTCTCTCTCCTTTTGTTCACTGACCTGTTTCCTGAAGGCGTTTTGATGGCTTTGGATGGAAGATTGAGTATTCACTAGAATAGAGTCTGATGCTAAAGGCCCAGTGTGCAATCATTGTACCCTACTGGTCCAACTGTCATCCTACAAAGTCCTTGATCATTCCTCAGTTTCTTCATGTCGAACTTGATGATGTAATTTCTGCAGGTAACTGATTCTCTTTGACTGCTGACTAGAGTGCCTACACCCTGTAACACTAACTAACCATGTACAGCACTCTGGAGCCTTTCTCCTGGGTATTTTCAATCAATAGCATTAATTACATCAACAGCAGCTCTACTTTTGCATATCAAAGACAGTTTTATAGTCTGGTTAAGTGATATATTGCCGTTAAAAGCAGTTCTTTAATCCAAGAAAAGCTTTTGAAGTATCACTAGGGCAAACTCTGCTTGTAAACTCTTAGACAGGTATGCTATCAAGCGGCATTGATTTAGGTTCTTGGTTGATTGGAAGATGATTTGTTAGATAATAATACTGAAGCATGTTTTGAATTCAAAAACAAAATAAGCCTATATGATACCGTACAGTATAAAACCATATAATCTATATGATACAATTATAAACAATACAACACCGTAAGCATCACCTGCTACCAACTTTGTCATGCCATTGACTTCCATGTAATTCTTTCCTGCAAAAAAATCCAATTCCTTTTTTTTCCACAAAAACAATGCAAGACTAGTGTCATTTTTCCTACTTAGTGATCCTCCGCTTTCACATCTATTTTGCATAACTTTGCACAGGCAAAGACATTTATAATACTCTATACAAAGCAGGGATTGTGAGTCGTATTGATTTAGCAATAGTTCAACCCTTAACATCACACATGCAGCTCCTCTGTTCAAATTTCATCTTCCAGCTGTAATAAAATACATCGTGTGTCTGCTGACCTTCAGTGGAAATACCAGAGCAGTCTTTAGACTTGCTGTTCTGTTGTTCTAATGATCCCACAGCCTGCCACAGTGAAATTAGCTACATCTATGAAAACACGCCTCATCCAGCATCTCAGAGAGCTGCTGCCATGGCAACCAGACACTCAGTGTTTGCCCAGGATGAAAAAGGATCAACTTAGAGAGGTGGAGCGCAGCACAGAGACAATATGATCTAATGTTTGACGATTCCTGTTCAAGATGCTTTTAAAATCACAGATTAACCGGATCTAAATGTTTTCTAGTGCACATTAAAGGGCCACAGCTGATACAGAATCCTTTGGCCTACTTTTTTCAGTATTAATTCTCTTTAAAATCCCTTTACACTCATCCCCTTTTCTTTTCTTTCATTTTGTATTAGAGTAACCTTTGTATAACATGAAGTGCCCTTTTAATGGAAAGTTTCGTCACCTAGAACGTTTTCCCACCTAGTCACTCAAAATGGCCCAAGGCAATTTATTGGCTCACCATCTCTAGTTTGCCCCTTGACTCACACCTTCTTCTGTGTCAGTCAATCAATCTGTGTTTGTATGGTGCCAATCCATAAAAGTATCAGTCCATCAAGTTATCTTAAGACTATTCAAATTTGAAGTAGTTTTGTGGCCTAACATGGAGTTTAATAAAGACACAAGTTTTTGAAGCACAATTCCAACTCCAACATGTATTTTTTTTTGACTGGAATGTATTATTAGCCTTCTAATAATGCATTCTCTGTTATCTTCTGAAACCTTAATGTTGAATTAAAACAAGTATTTATAAAATGCATACTATCAAGGGATGTATGAGGTGCAAACAATTGGCTGATTTCTAATTAAGGCAGGTTAAAGTTTCTTGAACTCTTAATAACTCCCTTGGTAAAATGTGTATAAATGTACATTTAAACAGCATTGACTATAAACAGACCAATTTTAATTGTCTTTTTCTTTTACTTGTGTGGCTTTGATAGTGTCTTAACTTTAAGTGTTTCAGAGTTAGTCAGAGTTTCCTGATTTTATGTTTTATTTTCCAACCCTATTGGGTACAAGATTAAAAAAAAAAAAAAAACTTCAAGCCACTAAAGACATTATTCAGCATCAGAATGGGGAGTTCTCATTTTTTAAGCCATTACAAACTGACTCAGACTGTGAAAATCTGAAGTTAGAGGAAATTACAAGTTAAAGATAATTGTTTTTGTTAAACTCGAGTAAGATTGGGAACATGACTATTATTGTACTGATCAAATAAGTACTTTACAAAACATCTAACAAGGCAAAAGTTAGATTCTTTATTAATCCTGAGGGAAATTCAAGTTTACAGTGCATGTTGCTGTACCTTAAGTCATATTATGGTTACGTTGCACTGTAACATTCTAATACATCCCAATAACATCACTTTATATCACGTGTATCATTGTGCTCTGTTATATGCCTTGTTACATAACTTATGTAACTTTCCAGAATTAATGTGCTAATGCACTACTAAATGACACTGTATGACACACTATAGTATACTATATGATACAACATAATCGAAAACCATACAACAGGATATGATATGATATGATATGATATTATATGATATGACTTGCTACAATACAATATGATACAATCTTATAGCATACAATTATATGCAATACAATAGGATACAATACAATCATATATGATACGGTACAATTCCCTTTGATATTGAACTGTATTGAACCACACCATACCATTCCAATCTGTACTGTACTTAACTATACTTTAGTACTTTACTATATTTTATTACGTTGTACTACAACTGAACAATACTACTATACTATATTTATTAATATTAAGAGATAGTGACATGCACACTGCCTTTATCTGCATTAAACATCTTTCTTTAACAAGGCGGGCCCTGAATAAATGCATAACTTTTAATCCTCTCTGCACCTGCAGGTTTACAACACTGCCAGCTTTGTCCCTTTGTCAAAGATCACACTTTTTGTGTTAAATAAAAGTGAAAAGTCCTGTAGAAAAAGGAGATTACCCACAAGGAATGCTTCAAACACAGCAAATAGTGTTTTGACCTTCTGGATGCCTCCGTATTCAACAATAAAGTGAGCATGAAAAGAAAGGTTAAGATTTGCAGTTGCAGTCCTTTCAGAGGAACTGATGTCTTCCTCAGAGTTGGGGATTTTCATGCAAATCAAACTATCTATGACAAACAGCCCTGTCACAAGGTGGGCTGCTTTTCTGTGGCGGAACAAAACAAAACAGAACTCATTGTGTTGAATGAACACTGGACTGTGAGACTTTTTCTCAGCAGTAATTTTTTGCATGGCTGAAAACTAAATTGCATACAGAGTGTGATGATATACTGTGATATAATACCTTTTTAGAACAGTAAATGGAGGAATTATTGTTTGTTTTACTCTTAATAGGTGAATTCCAAGTCAGATTAGTCACCAACTGCTAAATTAGCCTGTAATTTCCAGTGAAATCCCCCTCAGTTTGAAAGGAGTTTGGTTCAACGGAGCAAAGCCAACATTTTTAGTGGCTCTTTTGGCCGGAAGTTTCTAGATAGACGAAGTTATTATAACAACATGGTAAAAAGGCAGAATGTTACACATAACATGAAACTTAACTGTCATGATCACTGTTCCATTACAGACCTATAGGACAATCTGCCAGTCTGTGCATGCTCAGCATGATCACAAACAAATATGCCAGCCACAGCTGAGGTTCACAATATAACAATACTACTACTACTACTCTAGTATGGACTTTTGTAAGCAAAGATTGAATAGTAAAGGATTTCATTATCCCACAGCCTTAGCAGGTCAAAGGTTTGCAATGGTAATGTGCATGGTGATTTTAACGATTGTTTTTTAGGCCATGTACATGAAGCCCTAAGTATGTAATGACAGATGTTATGATGGTGGTTATGGTTATGATGACAACAATACTTCTCCAACATCTACTTTACAGCTCAGAAGATGGAATGGGTCTGTACTGCGCGGATACAAGCGTTTTAGAGAGACAGGAGACATCTAGAATTGCCCTTTACAACTTGCTACTTGCTCACAAGCATCCCATACTCAAGCACAAATGCGCTGACATCTTTCGCAAACTGTGCGAAAGTACAATACCTTCTTGTCAAGGGGGCTAGTACACCTGAAAAAAAAAAATAGAAATTTAAAAAAAAAAAAAAAATCCACTAGAGCAGTGGTTTTCAAAGTGTGAGGTGGGCCTCCCCTGGGGGGCACCACAGAACTTCAGGGGAGGCGCGGAACCATACACCACAAAAAGGTGATTTGCTTACTTCTGTTGTGCATAGGGAAAATTGGATAGAATTATAGTTAATATCTTGTTAACTATTAAAGTTAGGAATTTCCTGCATTGGTCCTGATGCTACCCAATGGACAGTGTTTAATTAGCAGAGATGTACACGCTAACGACAGCATAAGGCTGCTTAAGCCCTGGGGTCAAATTGAGACAAAAGCACTAAGTCTAGTGGCCAGGACTCCCTTGTAAAATAGATTTTTGTATCTCAGTGGGAATAAATCCTGGTTAAATAGTGACCAAACCAGGGAAATTTTTGACAAGAAGTAAAAGAAATTTTGGTCACTGAAGGTAACTAAGAATTTAGGTGCCATAAACCCTAAGACAGCCTGTGCGAGTGCAGGTTTTTTGCACCAACAACAACCACATCAATTTTGTTCACACTGACAGAGGACCAAATTGTTACAAATTATGGGATATTCTCAATTTGATAGTTATAATTACTAATAATCAACAAAAGGAAGACAAATGGTAAATGGGTTTAGACTTCAAGCAATTTTCTAGTCATCTACTACTCAAAGGACTCTTACACTGCAGGTTACACCTGCACCTACACATACACCTGCTTTCACACCCATTCACTCTACATTTATACACTGATGACAAAGGTTGCTATGGTGCCTTGGCTGTCAATATTAGCTAATCATATTGATATGCATCCATACATTACATGCCACTGAAAAAGCAGTAGGAGCAACTTGTGGTTAAGTATCTTGCCCATGTGACTGGGGATTGAATCCATGACTGCCCAGTTGCGAGACGACTGATTCTACAATATGTAGCTTTCATCAATAGTAGTGCTTGATTTATTCCACTGAACACAGAATGTCAGCCTATCTAAATAGCTTTTTCTATCCGATAAACATGATACTGCTTAAAATAAAAACTGCTTGTCACTACCATCCAGTGTGATTATGAGAAAACAAACAATAGTTGTGTTCTCCATTCGTTGTTGGACAAACAGGTAAAAGTATAAAAAACCCTCCTGGTGAGCACTACTCCTGCAACAGCATCACCACAATAATATTAGACTTTCAGTCACTGAAACAGCTTTAGTCTTGACTTCTTGGACAACAGTTAGCACCATAAACCAGTCAGATCAATAGTCCAAAATTTTGAGGGAATGAGTCTCACCTCATCTACCAGCCTGCTTCATCCTGTCACTCTGTTACCTTAAGGCTAAATATGATCCAGAATGAAGAAACATTGCCCTCTGGGTAGTTGCTATGATGAAAGGGATGTAACATAATGAGGACAGTAAAATGGTTCCTGTCATCTATGTTTTATCGATAGTTCTTCCAAGATTTGCTGTCTTGCTTTTTCTGACAATTGTTAAAAAACACATTTGCAAGAGAGCATCAAATTGCAATTTGAAACAATGAAATAGACATTTGATAATCCCTATTTTGAAAGCAAAGAAATGCAAATAATGAAGGCAGAGATAATACGAGATAAAGGTCAACAATTGAAAGCATTTTATTTGATGCAATGCTTGTTCTCCGACAGCTTTCAAACTGAGGAATCAGAGAATGTTTGATAATTTATGCAGCTGTCTTCTTATCCTGGTGTTTCTCCTGCTGTTTTATCGGGGGGGGGTGTTAGTGAGCTGTTGGAGCTGTTTTACATCTTGGGACAGCTTGAAATGTCTGGTCTGTACGTGACTGCGATACATTCTTTGTTGGAGGTCTCACCACCAAACCCACTGGTTTCATAAAGCCCTGTGTTGAAATAGGACATAAAAGTTTGAAAAGATTTCTTCTGTGCTGCATCATTACTCCCTCTGTCTGTCTGTGTGTAGGCAGCAGAATCTCCCCGCTATCTGAGCATGTGTATGGACCTGTCTGTTTGTTCACCCTCTCTGTCAGAGACCCGTCACACCTGGTGATCTTACCTGCCAGAGGGTGAAGGCGCTGACCTAGCTTTAGTGGACACACAGTTGGCCAAAATCCCACCTAAGTCCACATTATCATGTTATTTGTTTCCTTATTTGCTCATAATTGTCTGTCAATTTCCATTTTACAGCTTTGTCCTGGAAAATGTGCAAACATAGCTGTCCTTACAAATGATCCCATTTTGAATTGTTTGGTTTTAGACTTCAGCTTGTGAGGTTGATGCTGCATTCAGTTCAATTATATGGCTTTGTGTCTTTTTTACACTAAGCACTGTGACATATTGTTGTGAGACAATAGCTTTTACAGAAATATGAGGATTAAGTGCTTCGATTCTAGCATTGTTGCAATTTCTGCTGACTCGCCTACAAATAGAGGTCAAAAAACAATACTGAAATGACTGAGTGGTGCCATAAAGGGCAGTTAAACTGCAACATACGCAAACAGAAAAAAATATTAATGATATGTGGGTAAGCAGATTTTTTGGATTTTATTTCCTCTGCTTTAACTTCACTGTAACAGAGCTGACTGTGTTTGCATATACACTAATGTCACAGCAATTAGTGGACAAATACAACAAAATGTCTACAGATGAAGAAACGCTATAGATGCAGTTTGAGAAAAATGATTTCTGCTATTTTTAAAAACAAACTGACTTTCTGGAATTGCACCTGAAAGCTGCTTCAGCCTCCAACCCTGTGAGTGGGTGAGCAGGTACATGTCTTTGATTGACAGGCAAGCTAACATGGGAATCTGCAGAAATACTGCAAACACTTTCCATTGCTTTCTGTAGCTTGTAAACCAAGAACAGACAGAACTTTGTAGGCTTTAAACAAAGGACCAAGACATCCAACCTCTAAACGGTTGCATGCTATACTGCTGGTTTTACAAGAGTTAGTTCTGATCAACAAGTCTGATAGAAAAAAAAAGCCACTCTATGAGTGCTGATGTAGAGTACAACATCACTGACATTTATCGCATGTGCAATGCAGTTCTCTGCACAGAGGTACTGTTATTGATTAGTTATGTGCAAGTAGGGCTGTCGCGGTATACCGGTATTGATTGTAATCGTGGTATTAAAAAGATAAAATTTCAATACCATGTTAAAAATGTGCATATGATAATATCGTGTAAATGATCCAGTGCCACTTGAACACAGTTTATTTTTGTAATTTTGTTCAATTTATAAAATAAAATGTAACTATGCATTAATGTTTCCTTATAATACTGTATTTTTCCCATATACCAGAGAGACTATAAATATGAATATATTAATTTTTTTTTTTTTTTTTAAATGCTGTTTTTAAAGGGGTGCCCTGACTTTCGCACACAACTGTATGCCAGGAATTGTTCAGTAGACATTGGATTATTCCAAAGTTATTAGTTGACATTTTTCAGTTGCACACAAATGCTGTGTCCCCTGCTATCCACAAATTATTTTTGTTTCAGTTAATAGTGTAGTTATAGCAGATGTTGCACCTTGTGGATTTTCTGTTTATCAGTTCATCTGGTTACCTTTTAACTAGCTATTGAGTGTAATTGCACTTTATATATGCAGTTGTACAGTTATTGTTTTCATATTGTCTCAGTACCTTCTTAGGCAGGTATTCTGAGTGTAATTCATCTGCCAAAAGAAAAAAAAACACAACATAAATAAAGTTAAAGATAAACTTGATTGATTGTCCTATTATTATTTAAATTTTTTTTGATATCATGATAATATCATTATCGTGACAGTTGTTGCCCACGATAATCGTGAAGTGAAAATCTGATATCGTGACAGCCCTATGTGCAAGCTTTTCCTGATCGGTTATCTGAGTCACACCTGATAAGTAAAACAAACAACAGAAATGAAAAATAAATGTAGAGAAACATGCTAAAAGATGCAGATAAGAGTTTCAGTGTAGTTTGTTCTTACATAAAATGATGGGGAAGTTGGGGAATTAGTGGAGCAAAAAGGAATAATCTACTGTTGCTTGTCACTTTATTGTACGTAAAACTGTGTAATAATAGGATACCACAGCCAAGGTACTGTTGTTGGATTGAGTATTGGCACTGTCGTTATTATCGACTGCTCAGTGACGGTTGATGTTCGGTTGCTTCAGATCCTCTAATCGACTATTGATTTATCATTTGTCGCTGCTTGTAGCCAATTACATTTTGGTTGTTTTCTTAAAATCTAGACTTATTTGTTTTAAGATAACATGCTTATTTTCAATAATAATCCATTCACATATGATTTTAGATATTCAGACTCTCTACAGACTAAGTACCATATAAGCATACATGCTATATAGTGTATAATTGTATGTTTTTATACTAAGCCAATGTAAACGATGGACCTCATTTCCAAACCCACTTAAAAAGTATTATAACAAGATTCTTGACATTCACAAAGTTTTCTAATTTGTTATTTGTTCTTAGCAAATAACAGAATATTTAACTATTTTATCACTGAATTAAATAGGAAAGCATCCTTTTCTTACAGAACAATTCATGTTGTTTTCTGATGCTATCTGACTGGTAATCTGATTATCTTATTGCAACACTTTGTTTTTAAATAAACTATTAGTGGCACTAAATATACAATGAAAACAGTCTTTTTCAGTTTCATCTCCAGCAGCACGACATCCACTTTGGAACTATCTTAGTATTATTTATACTTGGAGTCCAGTGTGGGAGCGTTTTTATGGTTTATTTTGACTTGGACATCACTGAAATCTTGTTACTCATTGTTTCAGCCCTGTGTGTGCTGTGTTTGCACACAGCCATGCTGTGTCACGGCCTCACAAAAGCATAAAAGAGGTGGTTTTTATACTTATCTGGGAAAAAAATGTGCTTGAGCAACCAGCTTAGGAGCACATGCGTACACTTAACACAGAGAAAAGGTATAGAAGAGAAGAGAAAAGGTATTGTATTGTCAGTGTTTTCAAGAGCACAGAGAAACATTGTTTTCAGCATTTTCGTACAGCAGCCTTTGAAAAAAGGGGGGGAAACAGTTAACTGAATATCATGTAAGTTTCTAAAAATGAACTCTAGATAAAATCTCTAAGATATTGGTGAATGAGGCCCACTGTGTATATCCTCTTCTTGGAAGTCAAGCCTCTTCTTGGATGTTTTTGGATTCATTTCTTACACGGGAATACTATAAAGCATTGGCTGCATATCTAAAGAAGAACAGGAAATGGTGCTGTTTACAGTCCCTGACCTTCCTTTAGCTCTCACTGAATCAATCCATCACAGACCCATGAGACCAGATCAAAGATGGACTGCCGACGGACTATGATCCCACTTCACATCATGAAACAAGGGTTCTCACAGAGACATGGGAGGGGACAAAAACCGGCACATGGATGAAAGTCAACTCCCCAAGTCAAAATTCTTCTAAGTGTTGCAAATTCTCACTTCTGAAGGCTTTTTCATGATTAACTTTATTTCTTAAATGCATTTACATAAACTCTGATTGTTTTAGTCATCTTAACAAAATGATATTCTAACTGTGTTGTGGTGTGTCCTTTGCCATACAGTAAGTCCATTTCAGCATATAATCGACCATGGTTAGTCCTACTAGCAGAGGACAGTTATTTGTTTTTAGGATAGTTACCTATGTGTACTTTGATCCTGCAGCTATTATAAACACTTTCCTAATCTTATTCATGGAAAAAAAATGTTTAGCTCTGAAGTCATTCTTCCTCCTTTGCTCTTATTGTTTCCTTTGTCTGATATCTGTAGCAATAACCCTGCAAGTTGAAGATGGATTGTTCTCTTTTTTCCCTCTGAACAGAGCAGCAGGGCAATAGACTGAAACTACAAACAAAAAAACAGCACATAAACAAAAGAGACAATAAAATCACCTCCACACATACCTCTCCAATGAAAGGACACAATAAAACATTCACTCCAAAGCTACACTAAAAACAGCAAAGCGCCCTATTTGCAGTCCCTGCAGGTTCCACTGAATCCATCCCAAAGCAACCCATGAGACGGGGCAGATCAAAGAGTCCACCCACATACTGTGGCTTTAAAGGCCTTCGCATGGTGAAACATGCAGGGTTTCTTTTAATGGGGACAGAAAGCATCACCAGGAGGGGAGAGAGGGCAGTGCATGGATCAAAAAACAAGTATACTCTGGAAGCATGAACTTCAATTGCCCATTTATGGATGACAGTGGTGAACATCACAGCTACATTTTAAGCCACAGTGAAAAGTTTTAAACAGATTACAGCATCTCAATGTGTAGGGATTGTTTTAGTTGTGTGGACAAAATACTGGAACACATTACACATCACCCAAAAGCATGGCTTTTTTATGTCTGTCCAGCCTTGCTTGCAATGATGGGAATTACAGCTCTTATAAGGCATCCAGATTATTTGTCTTAGCTAAGTAATAATCAGAATCAGCCTCATTGGCCAAGTCTGCTTATGCAAAAAGGAATTTGACTCTGGTAGCTTTGCTCAGGAATTAAACATTAATACAAGAAATAAATAAACTGAAGAAGTATGAAAAATTAAGATTTAAATATGCACAAGCTCCTGAAAGTATTATTTCTGGTGTGGGTCTGTGTGCATTGATAGTATGGTTGTAAGATGTGCAAAGGGTGCAAGAATGTGGACTAGACATGATCAAAGCATAAAACATGCAAGAATATGGGCAGATTTACATGAGGTAGGTAAGATAATTTCAGATAGTTAATTAGTGTGATGTTGATATGAGGTAAAGCATTTTACCACAGTGAGCGTTCTTACATCATGAGATACAGTAGATTACATTAGTTATTGGTATGGTGAATGTTATAGGTGCAAATGTGAGGTGAGGCTTGTCTTTAAAAAACAACAAAAAAGGAAACCACTTCTCAAATGGGAGCCAGCTCCTGGTGTTCATGAAAGGAGCAAGCTCTTTGTACCAGTGTGTCAGCGACTCCCTCATTTTTATATATATATACAGTGCTTAAAATTATTAGACCACCACCCAAAGTAAGGTTTATGCCACAGCTGCCCTAAATTAACAGCATTGGTAATTACCAAAATCATTTTTTTATGTTTCTGCAATGGTTAATACACCAAAATGTAGAAGCTCTTTAAACCAAATGACATTTTTAAGGCTAAAATATAATTATTATTGTAATCCATGAATTTTCAAATGTACTGATTTACAAACTGAAAAAATAGTCAAGCACATTATTATTTCTTGATTAATATGTTAAATTATAGTTATTTACTTGAATTCCTGAACAGAAAAAATTGTTTTAGTGGTTGAATATTATGCGTGATTAATTTATGACTTCTCAGAGAAGCCCAGTGAGCCGGCTCAAATTTGGGTATAAAAAGGTGAATTCAGTTTGAAATTCCTCATTCCTGTTCAAAATGGAAAAACATGGAGAGCTCACTGAAAATGAAAGAGTCCGCATTAAAGCACTTCATGATGCTGGATGGTCTCTGAGACAAATATGACAGGTGGTCTAATAAATTTGTTAAGCACTGTATAGGTATTTCCCCTTGCGGGACTAATAGGGGAATATCTTATCTCTTATTTGTTAAATAGTACATCACTATGCCCTTTGAAAGAATCAATATGACAAAATGAGAGAGAAAAGCTGTTAAAGACGCACTGCTATCCTCTACCCTCATCGCTAATTCATCCCAATTCATTTATATTGCCAGTGGCTTCACTGCACACAGCATGAAGGGACACCGAGCCACAGCAAGAGAGCTATGGAAACAATGTATGGGCTGTTGTTTGCATAAGAGGTGGGCAATTGAGTTCAGATAACAGGCTGTCTGTGAGCCACATCATTAATGTGTAATATGGAGTCATATTCTAAAGTCAGTTGGCCCACTCACTTGGTATCTGAGTGCCCAAAGAAGATTGTTAATCTGCAAGAATGCATGGTTTAAACCGGTGGTTTCCAACCCCTTTTGCTTGAAGCCCAACTTGTAACCAAGAAAAACTAAGCCTTTCAAGTGTTCTTTCCCAGAGGAAACTTGTCTTGAAGCCAGGTTTACTCTTTTTACTCTTGCAGTCAGGTTAACAGACTGAAAATGTCTAGACATGGGCACATGGCTTAAGGTAAGTAAAAAGCAGATAAAATGGAGGACTACATAAGAAACCAAGAATACAGGACCCAGTACAGCAGGCCTATTCAATTAGTGGCCCGGGGGCCACACGCGGCCCAGAAACAACCCCCAAGTGGCCCAGCCTATGGTCATGCCAGAAATGCAGAGGGCAGCCTATTTCGCAAGTTTTCATAAATTCCCACAGTATTTAAGACTGTGAATGCAACACTATGCATAGCCTAGCACTATTTTGAGGCGTGGCTAGCGATGCCGAAAGAAGTAGCCCCAAGATGTTCAGATGTTTTTATGCACTTTTTGATGTGCTTTTGTCATGTTGCCAAATTTCATATCGTTTCATATCACATATCGTTTAATGTGTTAATGTTAATGTGGAGAAATAGCATGTAAATTATAATTTATTCACTTAAATATGCCTGGTTTGTGTGAAGAACACAACCAGAGTAGAATCAGTTTTGCAGCTTGCTCCTTCTGAAGCATGAAATAATTTCTGCAGGTTTGTAGAAAATGTAAGTGACAAGCCAACAGCTGCAGAGATGTGCTGGCTTTAGTCCAGAACAGAGCTTTTGTTTGAGCAGACCATCAGGGAACAAGTTCTTACAGGAGCACAAAGGACCCGTCTGCACTACAGACACGGCTTTACAGCACCGCTGACAGGAAAAAGAAATGTTTCAACTCCATCAAAGCTCCAAATGAAGTCAACAAAGCGAACACTAGTTATGTTTTCATCAGGCCTCTGTGTTAGTTCTCTAAGTTGTCTGAGGGGTTGCCAATGCCAGTTTGACAGAAGTTATTAATCCAAGGTATAGCTGTTGGCAAAACAGTCAAATAGAGTCAACACAGCACAAAACGAAACACAGACAGAGAGTTAAGCCTCTTGGCCAAGACAAGCAATACCATTTTCCATATCTGTCTTATATAAGAAGTTTAAGACATTTAGCAGAGATTAAATCACAGCATTGAAAATTTTCACTTCCCACAATATTCTCACGATTTTTTGCCCTCTACAACCTCAGGATACTCTCCAAACTGGCAATACTATACACACCCACCCACCACTTTATTATGTATTTCTGTTTAACTATTTATTAAAGAAATATCTAATCAGCCAATAACATGGTAGCAGCCAATACATTTAGGCATGCAGACATGGTCAAAACGATCTGTTAAAGTTCAAACTGAGCACCAGAATAGAGAAAACAAGTGAGTTATGTGACATTGAAAGTGTGTGGTTGTTGCTAATAGATGAGCTGGTCTGAGTACTTCATAAACTGCGAATCTACTGGGATTTTCATGCACAATTATGTCTGGGCTTTATGGAGAATGGACAGAAAAAGAGGAAATACTTAGTGAGCAGTAGTTCTCTTGGTGAAACTGTCTTGTTATTGGCAGAGGTCAGAAGACAATGGACATGCTGGTTTGGGCTGATAGAAAAGCAACAATATATCAAATAATCACTCATTACAATAGTACAATACAATACAGAGCAGGACATGCTAAACCTCAAAGCAGATGGACTACAGCAGCAGATGACCACATCGGGTGTCATTCCTTCAGTTAAGAACAGGAAAGGTTCAAATTTACATCTACTCATCAAACCTGGATAACTGAAGATTGAAAAATTCATTTCTGCTGCAACAATGGTAGAGTGAATTTGACAAAAGTCTCCCAGACCACTAATAACAATAGCACATTCAAATCCAATTAAATCAGCTTTCTTCCCCACTCTGATGCTCTGTTTGAACTTCAGCACATTGTCTTGACCATGTCTACATGTCTAAATGCATTGGTTGCCACTTTGTGATTGGCTGAGTAGATACAGTGCTTTTGTTAATGAGTAGTTGGACAGGTGAACTTCATAAGGAAGTCATTGAGGGTTGGCACAGAAGAAATGTCCAATAAGCTTTGCAAAGATGATGGGTAGAGTATTTGTGAATAGAATGTTATAAGTAAGGGTAACAGAGGGAATCAGACCAATGACAACCATGGCACAAAAAATTAAGAACAAAAGAAAGGCCTTCAGCATCACTCTGTAGTCAATGTATAAATTAGTAGAGTAGTTTACTGGGTTAGTTATTGTAACCTGCACGACAGCTGGTTCAAAGATTCTCCATTGTTTTCACCTGCCTGAGTCCTCTTGCCCTTTACAAAAGGACACAGCCAGCCTAAAGACACTCGCTCCTACATTTACATTTTTCCCAGTGAAACATAACACTACACTAACACTGAGCAGAGGGACATGTCTGCTCTCTGCTTGGCTTATCACACTGTGAAGACGTTCTGCTCTGTCCTGTCATTTTCATTCATCATTTCCCATTTCTTTATCTTTCCCTCTCCCTCTCTCTCACTCTCTTCCTTCACACACATAAATCACACACACACATTTAAATCCTAATAAGTTTGACAAGAACACCCTGTTAGACCAGACGAGGCGACCGGATCAAATCTTAATCACGCCATGATGGAAGGACAGATTCTCTTCTCTGCATGTTAATGAGTGCAGACTTCACAAAGGTTATTCAGTGAATTAAAGACTCTCTTTCATCTGCAGTTAAGAGAACTTTAAGTTCATTACAGGGAAGAGAATTTCAGATTTATAGACCAAAACCAGCTGCTTTAATTTAGCAATTGTGAAAAGTAACTTATGTTTTTATAGCATATTATTTAATATGTTAACACAAGCAATAATAAATAATCCAGAGGTTAAACTTCCTTGTTATTATACCTGATCATATGTTAAATACCACTGTTTTTTAGCTCTAGTTAAAGACCAGTTTAACTCAGGACCCATCCACACAGAGACGAATTCAGGAGTACTGTATACGCAAAAGGATTTTGTCATATCGGCGTTTCATCCACACAGAAATGGAGTTTTGGGGAGGCGTAAACACTATTTTTTGAACAAAAAGTGAACAAATCTGTAAACCCTTACCATTTTGTCTCCGTGTGGACAGCCAACCGCATCTTTCTTGAACGATTACGTCACACATAGCGTAGCCCAATCACGCTGCATGAGCAGATGAACTAAACAATAATGGCGGTGTGTTTGTGCTGCAGAAGCTATTGAGGTTATTATAGCATTTACAGCCAAATCTGTTGCTACTTTACCACCACCAAGAACAGCAGATGTTCTTAAATCCGCCACGGAGAACAACCAGAAGGGAAACTAGGAGAAAGATTGTGGCAGTAATCTGTAATCTTCTTCTCTCCTTTGGTGCATTTCCATTGCAGTGTTACAGCGCCACTTACAGGCTTGTCATATATACTACAGCGTTTTCAGTGGTTCCGTGCTTACGCGGACATTTCCTGAAATGATCACATTTGCGGAAAACTTTTTCAAAATGAAACGGAAATATATCGTTTTTGTTTCCATGTGGACAAGGCCTCAATTTGGCTTTTGCTAGCTTATGCTAAACAAAAAACTTAGTTACTGTGATGCATACATTATGTCAGCAAACATGCTAGCATTAGCTTGTGTTCATAAAGCCCAGTTCAGATCAAAGATTTGCTTGTATGTACCGAGCTTGAGGCTCAAGATCTTTTGTCAGTTTCTCCTGGTTAACCCAGTTCTAAGAGGAACTGGTGTTGCCTCTAATAGGAAGGGCAAGCACTAACTACTGAGACTGTGTTGCACTGAGGGGGATAGTTGGGGATGATCTTGCAAAGCCACAGATTTTTCCAGGTTCCATGTCTGTCATCAAGAAGATCCATCTTGCAATGGCTGCAGTTTTACCAGAACTAGGCATGTATTTATCAAAGGTGTGCAAAGACCTGCACTGAAATATTCTAGGCAAAAGATGTTTCTGCTCTTCTCCCAGCCAGCCTCACCCATGAGTTTGCTGTGATTAAGAGTAAGGTTTACTTGTACTGCAAGCTGGTAAACAATGGCTGCCACCACTGAGGCCATTAGCTTGGATGCAGATATTGCAGTTTTTATCAGATCTGGACACCATTTCTTTATTAAAAGAAGAACAAAAAAGTATACTGAACACTTCCTTGGCAGTAAAGATGTTCTTGTTCTTCCACCAGCCAACCTTGGCATAAGTTTTATTCACCAACTGGCTCAAGCCTTGAACAACTACTGTGCCTGCATTTCAACCTCAAGCTAAGTAATATACTTACTGGAGCGGACCATGCCTACTACGTCACTATATCTTATTGTTCTGATTGGTTCCTAATAAATGTGGTATACAAGATGTTTGAACAGTTACCTTCCATGATTTTTCTGAAAGGTTTCTACCCTTCACAAGCTCTTTGTATGGGTGGTTACCCAAATAGAGGTGGTATATATCCCATGCAATTGATGTATGAATCTGATGTGTCAGGTTATATTGGTGACAGGTGAACCATAAACACTGATAAATATACCGTATCCTATGTCCTGTATAATGTCCTGCTAAACAGGCTTGGAAAAATGAGCCCTACTAGTGTTTACTTTCTTTACTGATTACAAGACTGATTGTTTTGCAAGGAAAGATGGCAGCTCACCATGTGCTATTCGCAGCTGACTTCCTGTCTGGGCTTTGAGGAGCAGATTTGCTGATGAAATAAATGACATACAGTGCTTAACAAATTTATTGGACCACCTGTCATATTGGTCTCAGAGACCATCCAGCATCATGAAGTGCTTTAATGCAGACTCTTTCATTTTCAGTGAGCTCTCTACATTTTACCATTTTGAACAGGAATGAGGAATTTCAAACTGAATTCACCTTTTTATACTCAAATTTGAGCCAGCTCACTGGGCTTCTCTGAGAAGTCAGAAATTAATCAAGCATAACATTCAACCACTAAAACTCATTTTTCTGTTCAGGAATTCAAGTAAATAACTATAATTTGACATATTAATCAAGAAATAATAATGTGATTTACTTTTTTTCTTTTTTTTTTTTGTAAATCAGTACATTTGAAAATTCATGAATAACAATAATAATAATATATTAGCATTAAAAATATCATTTGATTTAAAGACCTTCTACATATCGGTGTATTAACCATTGTAGAAACATAAAAAATGATTTTAGTAATTATCAATGCTGTTAATCTAGGGCAGCTGTGGCATAAACCTTACTTTGGGTGGTGGTCTAATAATTTTGTCAAGCACTGTACTTTCATGTCTAAAAACCAGACACTGGCAACTTGCAAGTGCTGTTATTTAGAGTTCTATTATCTAACTTGAAAGTTTAATAAGAAAATGCCTGTTGATGAACATGAGACAGCCAGACAGAAATAATTAACAGCCTTTCCACCATTTTTCAGAATTTCAAAGACTGAAAATAGCCTGTTTCAGGGCCACATACAGAAATATATAAGAATGGTGGGGCCACTTACATATACCTTGTCTTGAGGATATTTAAGTAAGTAAGACCAATCCAGTGTAAGTTCATACATGCTTAGTGATTGAATACACCTAATTGGTTTATTAATGGCTGACAATGCAAATGGACAGTCATTTTCAGGATTTGGGGTAGCCAATTAGATTTCAGGGGGTCCTGTTTGGCCATGGCTACCACTGGCTCCACCCCTGAAATGCTATTGGTGCTGCCATTTGCTGCAATAATCTATCAGGACATTATCAATCAGGATATCTTCTTGTCAAAATGTTTGATCACAGAGTCAACATGGTAGCACTGCCTAGTGCTGCAACTAAAAAGTACAATACAGCTGAGCACGAGCTTCATCATCTTATGTGGGCCATATTTAATTTTATGTCTAGAATTTGCTGCGGGCCGATCAAAAATGGACCGCGGGCTGCATTTGGCCCCTGGCCCATAGTTTGGACACCCCTGTTTTATGTTTTCATGTGTCTTTGCCGTTCTTGGCTCTTGATAATGTGCCGTTTGTCATAAGCTCTGAGATGCAGTGTCGTAATGATGCTCTTCATCATATCAGTAATGAACTCCGGCTGACAGCTGATCTATAATCACTCGAGCTTCCCACAGAGCCTGACTCTGATGATGGATGTATCCTCAGCCTCAGCAACAGGCCAGCTCTGAAACTTGACTTGTTCACATATTTAAACAGTGGGATGAAATGCTGTTGTTGTCGTCTGCTGTTATCATTGTACAAGATTTCAGAGGTTGATAAAAGGCTGCAGAGGAATGAACGAGTTGTTTTTTATTTCTTTGATTTAAGATATGGGAGGGGACATCCAGATAGAGGACAAAGGACAGAGCCTTGGTTACATCTTTTAATGATAAGGATCTGTGCTCCAAGAATTTGGTCCAGATTATTTGCTGCCAAAATCCGTCTGAAGCCTGGGTCTCTGCTTCCTGGGGTGCTGGCTTTCTCAGCAGAAAAGGAAGCTCCATTTGGCAATTACAATCAACCAGGTGGCTCTGATATTCCATCATGTATTAACTTATTCAGTGTGGGAGAAAGTCTAAATTCCCAGGCTTAACAATGATCTAATTCTCCTCAGGGATGTCCAATAATACTACTGTAGAACAAAGTAGCTTAAAGTCTCACTCATGTACATTTTGTCATACAAAGATCTTAAAGTCTTAATGTAACTTCGGCTCTTTCTGCCAAGAAAGACTTGAAGTAACAGGTAACTGTTACTCTAAGAGACCACAGGGTCCAGGAGTTTACAGTAGCCTTGTTTGAGACATTCAAGATTATAGGCTTATTTGTTTGAATTGGAAGTGTGCCAGTTCGCAACCTAGCTAACTTGGTGATGGAACGACAGACTTGAGAGCATCAGGTTCAAACATTTTGCTCCAAATCACTTAGAAAGTGTTGTTTTAGTGCTGTGTGAAACCCTGGATAAATTATCTTTGCCAAAACTGTGAACTTTTGCTGCCTAATCCAGAGATTTTGGTCCCTAAACCCAACAAATGTTGCAAGTTGGTTCATCTTTGTGCCTGACCATGGAATGGTACAGTGTAAACCAGTTTTTCTTTGGTACCTGCAAATCAGACATTTTATTCATCATCATTTTATTCTTTACTTGATCTCTCTGACATATATGACCTTCCAAATATTTCTCATAATTGGGGAAGAGACTTGAGCATTGCTTACATTGATAATGATTGGCAGACAGCCATAGACCTGATTAGATCTACGATCACATGTCATAGACTGCAAGAAATTCAGTACAAGATTTTATATAGGCTGCATATTACCACTGCTGTATTATATAAAATAAATCCCTCTCTTTCTCCTCTGTGCGTTAACTGTGAAAGAGGGATATATAGTATTTTCACTGCCTCTGGGAGTGCAAACTCATCTCCAGACTCTGGACACCTAATTCCCAAGAAATTAGTGGGATGTTTAAAATGAAAATAAAAAAAGATCTTGCTGTTTTCCTTTTAGGACCTCCCTCACAGAATTGCTCCTCCCTGCATAACCATATAAACTTCTTGAGAAGCTCCTTTTGATTGTGAATGATTTCAACTTGTCTTCATAAGAGCAGAAGAGCTGTTTGCTAAAATCTGGATGACTTTTCTAAAATTTTTACCCATTGCTCAGATTTCTTGAAATGTCATGTTGGCATGTATTTAACTTATATTTCATATTTATCATTGCAAGGACACATATGAACTTATGTATGTTTGTATGTATGTTTGTTTTAATATTCTATTTATTTTGTGTGTTTGTTAGATACATTATTATTTTTTTTTTTTTTTTTAAGTTGCTGTTCTTGTATCATGTTCCTATATAGGAGGAAAAACCTAAAATAAAGTAATGGGGGAAAAAACGTTCCTCACCATAACTTGAATTTTTATTTTCTTCATGTTAGATTAAACACATCTTGCAGACATTTTACTAGCCAGCATCAATCATCTACTGAACCATCCCTGAAAATATCACAGTGTTACTGCATGTTATCTGATTTAGTTTGCTAAAATTAAGCTTCATATTTTAGAAAAGCAACTTGTAGATAAGTCAAAGTTGTGGCTGGGTTTTTATTTTAGAAATAAGTCTTGTTTTTGTTTACTGCTGAGAAATTAAATGACTTGTTTCTACAACCTTGATTCCTCTGATTGATTATGGTGTTGTTTAAATATGCATGCCTTTCCTCAATGGCAGGTTCTTAACAAATCTTAAGTCTTAACTCTTCATTATATTCTGTATGGTCCAGTCAGGTGACCTTCCCTGACCACTAGTAGGTTAAATCATTGGCATATCCTGATTTACAAGGCTATACTTATATGCTAGCTTCATACTTGTGTGATTTCATTCATGTGAAAAGTGCTGGAAGCTACGGATGGGTACCGACCAAATTCCATTGGTACATCTGAATACCGATTCACGTAAAATCAAACGGTACCATGTATCGGTACCTAATGCATCCTTGTGACTGCAAGAGAGTGGAAGAGTAGCCAATTTTTCATGCCAGATGCGAACTCAGCATTGCACGCACAAGGGTAATGATGTTGGCAGACTGAATCAACAAAACAAGCATGACTGATAGGAGGCGGTCGAAGGTAGCGCTCCACTTTTCAAAATGCGATGCAGGTTATGTTGCAATACTTGTGACATAAAGTTCAAGGTTTAACACAGCAAAACTTTTAATCTGAGGAAGCAGTGTGATGATTGGTGATTCAGATCGGCTCCTGCTGTTTCCTGATCGTTCGACCCCCTCCCCCTCTCTCATAACACTAAGGCATGGCCTTAATTTTGCCTAGTGTGAGGGTGTCCTAAAAGTTGCTCTCCATCTCTCCAACTTGGCACAGCTGGTGCCCTATGAAGTGCTCTGTCAGGATGGATGGATTCAGAGTGATTCTGAAATAGTGACAGAGCCACAGGCTTGTCCTAACTGCAAATGAAACAATTTGTCACTTTCTATTAATGTTTTGCAGTAAATCGGATAGAACGTAATGAACTCAGTACGTTTTACTATGTTTCACTACATTTTACCATATTTAGGTTCAGTTGTGCTTCTGCGTGGATGGGGGCATGATTGTTTGATGAGTGAGGAGCAGACTCTGCTTTTACCAGAGAAGATAACATCTTAGTTTTGTTGAAAAAAGTGCATGAGGAAAAAAGATTTGTAGTAGGCCTACACGTAGTTCATGGTAGAGGAAGTACTTTGTTTACTTTAATTTGTAAAACTTCAAATGGTAAAATTTATAACTTTATTTATTTATCTACTTATTTTGACGCCATACTCTATTGTTCATTTGTTCTAAAATTATTTGCCCTCCATGGACCCCAACGCACATTTTCCAAGAGGGGAAATTAGAGGAATAGGAGGCAGTGAGGATGGGTTTTAATTTGTGCAATATAAAGAAAAACTACTGGGTAGTTATAGTAGTTTAGGTTTTCTGTGTTGGAGTAATTTGTAAAAACACTTGTGATATTACATTACAAACGATCTTTGATGTTTTTTTGATATATTTGATATTTGATAATGTCTTGATATTGAGAAATAAATGTCTATATTCAGAAGTTTTGAGGTTATATAACATTTATTATTGCATACCAGGGCTTAATTTGGGCCGAATCCCGCCGGAACAAGATCCGGCACCTCTCAGATTGTGACCGGCACTTATTTGATTGGATCCAGCACCTCCAGGGAAGGCGGGTGCATGATACATTTCTGCCAGCAAGTGTGTAAACATAACATTGCGTGTTAGTTGTCCAGTGTGTAGAGGAGTACAGACTGTGTGTGACTGTATGTTGCAGCCTATGGTTAGGCAGGCTAAACAAAAAAAGCGTCATATCAGCCTATCACATCCTGACTTGTGCGCAAAAGCATCATATCGGTAAACAACCGACCAATCACAGACAATCAAGCGCTCTTTTCAAAGTTAAAACTAGCAGCGAGAGTTAATTTCAGCTAACAAAATGGACAAACGGACATTTATGAAGGAAAAAAATAAAAACAGCTGTGACTCAGAAGTCATCAGCAGCAGTCGCTTGAACAACAGCTGATGTACCTGCAGACACTGAGTCACCGTCACCTGTACAGGCAGCTGAGAGCTGAGATGAAGAGTTAGCAACACCCGCTAGCAGGCTGCTATCACTGGGTACCTGAATCACAGCAGGACAAACAGGACAGCCCATAGAGAAAAAGGCAGCTGTTCATCCGTGTCACAGTGTCACATATTGCTATATCAAGGTAAGACCAAGTTTAATTATAAATTTGGCTGCCGTGCCTTAACATGAGCTCTTTATTTTCGCTGACTATCATTATTTTTGGATGCATTTACAGCTTTATTACGCGATAAAACAAGCTGTCAGCAGATCATTCAGTGACGCCTGAAGTGTGTGAATTCTGACATGTGAGCTGTGCAGGGCTGTAGTTTCAGCCTTTCTGCTGTCTGTTTTGGCTTAGATATAATGTGGGCATGTGTGCTGTGAACTGTGGAAGCAGTCCACAGATCTTTGAATGAAAAGGCACTAAGATGAGAGACAGAGGATCATCCATAATCAGCTGATAGAAAAGTTTAGTTTTAGCAGACAAGCTCTGATTGGATAATAGAGTAATATCTACTAAATACTAAATGAAGTGACAGGTACAATTTAATGAATAATTATTTCAACAGAATAAGCTTTTTGTTGTGAAAGTTTAGCAGTGTTTATGCTGATGGTTAAATGAGCTGTCCTTGGTGCTGAAACGCGGCAGATTTGACTGACAGCTGCTGCTCAAAGAGAGTGAGGGAGAGAGACGCTGTCCATTGACTGGCGATTGTATGTGCTTTTCTGCAGCTGATTTTTTTAATCATTTAGATAAATAGGTTGTTGGCAGTCACACGATCTTCTTGGCCCGTTTTTACACAAGGCACTGATTTTTTAGTTTCTTGATGTATTCCATGACTTTTTTGTTTTCCCCTTACCGCCGGAACAAAACCCGGTCTGCGTTCTGGGACCTGAACATTTACAAATTAAGCACTGTTGCATACTATTCACACACAAAAGTACCAAAAATCGGTACTGTTATTTACCGATTCCGGGAATCGGTACCATACCAGTTCAAGTGTGAAAGGTACCCATCCCTACTGGAAGCTACTGTCTTCGCTCTGTGATTCAGTCATAAGATTTACTTTGGCAATCTGTACCCAAAGTTCATCTTGAAATGGGTAAAAGGAGTTCAGGTACACTGCTCCTGCAGCCTGGAATCTGCTGCAGGAGACTTTGTGAGTGGGGGAGCCCATCCCTTTAAATCTTTTCAAAAGCAGATTGAAGGTATTTGAGGACGATGCATCAGGTTGTAGATGTTTTTGACTAATGACTTTGTGCTTTGTGACTCAGGACTGGTTAGCTTGTGTTTGTAACTGCTATGTGTAATTTCTGTTAATTGTGCTGCTGCCTGTCTTTGCCAGGACACTCTTGAGATTCTTGATTTAAGTGAGGCTTTCCTGGTTAAATAAATGTAAATAAAACAAGCTTTAAACCAGCAGGTTTCTACACGTATTCCAACACTGGAGTAATATTAACTAACAGAACTTACTACAAAGTTTTGGAGTGTTTGCCAGTGGTTTTTAGTTGATACAAAACCTGTCATGCAAAAGAGATTAAAGCTATCATCAAACTAAGCATACCTATCTAAGTTTTTATTGTCATTTTTTTAATTCCACAGTCTCATCTTTCATGTTGAAAAAAGATCATTGATGAACATTTGACATTGTACGTTTTGATTAACACTGCAATCCAGTTGCATGGTTAGAGCTGGCATTCCCTGACTTCTACAGATTTGGCTTGAGTTAGTCAGAAAACAAACCCAAGTCACCAGTCAGATTCTGTGAAGTTTAGTTTTATCTTGGTCTTTCTAAAGAATAAATCCTCTTCTAAAGGTATTATCCTGTCTAAATCTGTGTTTTGAGTAAATTTAAGATGTACTACCCACTGTCATTGGAGGATACAAGTTTTTCCAGCTCAGCTTTGGGCAAACATGCGTTGAAGCTACCTGCCTCGGAGGCACTGGAGGATATGAGATGAAGCTGACTCCCAGCTGAGAGCTTTGAATCCCTCTGTCACTGATGCCATCTCAGCCTTGTGTTTTTTGAGGACAGAGTGGTAAGGGCTTGGTTTGGGGCTGTATTCAGGGCAAGCAAAGATCCACAGAGGGTTCTTTAGCCTCATTTTGTGACCGGCCAGCTCCCAGGCCTATTTAATATTTCACAGCTCCCTCTGAAAATGGAGGAGAATGCACTTAATTAAGTGTGAACAATAAATTGGCTATAACTGATGCTGTGCTGTGTGTATACGGTCTGTTTAAGGCTTTTGATCATTCAGCGAGACCCCTGAATGCGTGCCTCCCTGAGATACTGTGTGCATGTGTGAAATTACAGTATGACGTGATTCAAGCATGACAAACTAGAACTTTGAAGTGTTAAATTGCTGGTCGGCTGTGGGTGACCTCAAACTGCTCTCACAGGGGGAAGAGTGGTTAGCTTTGAAAGGGGTTGGCGTCAGATATAAAAGCATGGGAACGGACTGAAGCTAAATATAACATCTAATTCAGCTGGAACACACAAACACTTAACATAAACATAACTGCATCGCGTAATGTCAACACTGTATTTATGGAAAACCAATCCCTCCTGAAGAAAAGCTAACAATGGCAGCCTTCATAAATAACACTGCCATTGTGTAGGTGGGTGGTCCAATCAGAAGTGTAACTTCTGAGTGAACGATGGTGTAGTGTGTGCATCAGTCATGCAAGTAACACCAAAAGTTCTCAACCGAAGTGTCGTGTTTGACACTTACTGTCATAGTGCTGATGACTAAAGTGCAAACTGTAGCTGCTTCACATGCTGCAGACTGATCATAGGACCAGTCATGTCAAATGTGGGTTAATAGCGAGGGTGGTAATGATACCAGAATTTTAAACTTAGGTATGAAGAAAGCAAATAATATAAATGACTGTTGTTATATCACAGCAACAATCTCAGTACCCAGTACTGGGTGATTTCTTTTCTTTAACTATCAGCTGCTATAACACAAAAAAATAAATTTTTGTATCTAGACAATCTAGACATAAGTCATAGTTCGCTTCTAAATGTTAACTGATTTATTTATCTTCTTTGCACTTTCTCAATAAAACTTGCATTTTTAAAGCATCTGTACTTCTTACTTCTACTATTGATTTTTTGCATTAAACCTTTATTCAGTCAGGTAGTCCCTTAAGTTGAAGACCTCTGTTCTGAAGGCAACCTGGCCAAGACAGTACAATGATTCCAGTTAGAAAAAGGTAAAACTACAACAAAAATAAGGGACAAAGAAAGAATTAAAACAAATTATTGAGACAATCACTGTTATTTTCACAATCATAGTTAAAATAGACCGCTACATTGAAAACACATGGCTTTAAAATGATCCAGTTGGGCTAGATCTAATTAGTTATTCCATGTCCAGGGAGCAAAGAAGCAAAGACCTTATTTTTGTTGAAACCAGCTCAGAGCAAACTATTGCAACCTGTAAAGAAATCCATCTGGAGGAATGAAGCTTAAAAATACTGGAGGTTTCTGTCAAGATATTACATAAATATGAGGGGGGTTTACCCAGAATGGCCTTTTGACAAAAATATGCAAATGAAGTTGTCCATGAAGACTCAGTGACAGCCAGCCAACCACTTCATAAAGTGCACCTTGATAAGTGCAGACACCGGGGCTGGTTATGAGGCACTGCAAGCTTTTTGTCCTCCTTGTGGGCTTACACATGCCTATGCTGGTTCCATATCGCTCCTGTCAACATTACATAATCCACACATAACTTAATCTCTGTTTTCTTAACCAAAATGCCACAAGATGGGGCGCAGATAGCGTTGCGGTTAGGTCACACCCATGTGTGCAGGCGGCGCAGGTTCACATCTGGCTTGTGGCTTTTTCACCGCCTGTCATTCCCCACTCTCCCATTCCTGTTTCAGGCTCTGTCCACTGTCTTATCTCTCTAATTAAGGCAAACAAAAATACCCAAAATAGATATTAAAAGCCACAAGATGCCATTTGTCCATCGCACTTGTTTACATCCAGGTTGTAGAGCAGTATTTAAGTGGGCAGTCACCAGAGCTACAGCAATGCTGATGCTGCCCTACTCAACATTTGATCATCATTATATAAATGAAAATGTTAACAATTAATAAATCCAACTTATAACTCTATAGCTCTCTTATAACTCTATATCCTATTGCACACAGTTCTTTTTCGCAACCATCTCTACTTATCTCCAATCAATACAAGACATTGACCCTTCAATTCTGGATGCATTCCCTTGTGCTATGATCAGCGCTGTCCCTCAAAAATACATTTTAAATAATTATAGAAACAATGAGGAAGAAAAGACAAGATTACAGAGGAGACTTTGTTTTAGATGTCTTCTTTCCAGTCCAGTAATAAGGGGCTAACAAGTCGTTAGACACTGTACAACTGTGACTACCTGTGACAGTAAAATTACCTCCATGCATAAATTTATGCTCTGCCCTTTCTATGTAGTGTGCAGGAAATAGTTCAGATGCAGAGACTGTTTCTATATTAGCAGGTGTTCTGTTACATTAATTGGATTGAATGGAATGCGCCATTAGAAGCATGTTTCTGGTATAAAAAGCATTTCTGTGGTAGGACAATGATGTAGTGATCAGGGATGGGCCACTAATTTGGAATGAAGAAGAAGAAGAAGAAAAAGAGGAGCTTAAGTATCATTATATGAGCCAAAAAAAACTGCATGCTCTCTAGTGCTTCTGTAATTCTGTTATATAAAGTGACTTAAGCTGTGCTGTAAAGATACCAGAGTTTTAACTTCAATACCAAGTTTAGTATTAACAACCTAAAGTGTAGCATCATACATTTGTCATTTTAAGATCACATTTTCCAGTATGTCTGTCTGTCTATTTACAATGCAAGTATTTGTCATTTCATATTTATGTGTTCAAATACATTGCTATACAAAACTATGAAACTCTGACTTTGCAAAGTATATTTTCAGCGAGATCTCAATGGCTTATGAATACCAGGGCAAGTAGCTAGTCTGTGGTTAGATTTTGTTATTAGGATCAAATGTTATTCTATAAACCTTTAATTTTATAAAATCTAATACATATAATATAATGTCTAGTAGACCTGCTCTGCACAATGCTCATGTATTACTCTATAAATAAAACCGATCCTATAGATTTATGAGCAGGCTGTGCTACCAGACCACTTTTTTCTAGAAAGCTGAGAAAAATGCATTTTTGTGAAAGAGAGTCTGTCATGCCATTCACACTCTGGAACTACGCCTCCACGGGACCTCCCTTTATGCCCATGTCCTCTTCTTCTTGTTGCTGTATGCATCAAGATGGCGAGAGGCTGCCTTATTTCTGAGACACACGCGGGGGGAACCTCACGGCATTCTTTAGCCTCTTGACTGCATAGACAGATGAATTAAAGCGCCAATCCCTGGATTCGCTGTCGTTAAGTTCAGTGCTGGTTTCAGTGAGTAAGCGATTTCGTAGTGAAAAGTTTAAAGTTTCTTCCAGCGTCTCAGTTAGAACTTTTAGCTTAGATTACCTCCATAGCGATCGCTCTGCTCTTTGACCCCAGGGTCTCCACCTCTGACATTTGATCTACCATCACTTCTGACTGTAGTGTTCCGACTACGTATCCTAGAAGCCCCAAAATTACTCACAGGGAGTGTAAGAGTGCCCCCTTGTACCAGCCGCCAGAAAAACACTTTGACGTATATATACATCTATGGCACTCAAGTGTGGTTTTTAAATGAAGTATATATACGTCAATGGCACTCAAGTGTTTGCTTTCATAACACCTTTACAAGTCCAGTATGTTTGCTGGTTCAGTGTCAGCTCCGAGGATAAAGTAGCACCATGAAAGACGTTGGTAGCCTGTTCTGTTCACCTGTACAGGACATGGAGGTATTACTTTACTGTAAGCCACTGTGCCTGCCTTCCTTACCTGTCTTATGGAGATCCAAATCAAGATTTTTCTATTCTACCAGCCTGCTTAATACTCTGTTACTTGCAGCACAGCCAAATTTGACTAAAAAATAGTATCTAATGTCAAGAAATTCTAGTGCCATAATTCTGGTATAGAGCTCAACAGTGCCCGCTCACTTTTTGTGGCTCTGGTTCTGGATGTAAAAGTCACCATTCAAATCTTTCATAGACATTTTGTACAATTCTTACAACAATACATTTAAAGCATGAACGGAGCTAGCTATCTGAATATTCAAGACTACAAAACATTTCATTCTGTGCATTTGAAAACGGACTATCTCACAATCCATTTTGATCAATCTTATTCATTTCTAAGGATAGTTTATCAAAATTTTAAACATTTTTCTTTATTTCAGGGTTTACATTCTAATTGATAATGTTGTAATATATTGTAGTTTTGAGTATATTTTGCATCATACTATATGGGGCATGAATAGTCATCAGCCATGGACAGTCATAGTTTGTGGGTGCAGTAGACACATCCAGAGTTACCGGAGGCTCCACTGCTCAATGATGTGGCACACTTAGATTGTGGATACCATGGATTTTTTTTCAGCAGAGATCACAACTAAACTGTTTTTCTTACAAACTTTTACCTGCTACAGGAGTTCATACGCTGTAAACCCGGACTTTATATCTAATTAAATGATTTAATTACAATGTACATAAATTATTTAAGTTTGATTACATTACTATAAAATGCTAAGTATATTCTACTAATTTGTAGACATAGTTGAATATGTGAATAAATTTAAGTTAAATGCCTTTAAAATACTAAGTTTTAGTCATAACCATGCCTCTTCATCTCCTTTGCGTTGTATCTTCAGTGTTGGAGTTGTTTGACAGTGTTGATCCCATCAACTCTGCAGAGAGTCAATTGATTTAAGCCCCGCCCACTCTCATTTCAAAATTTGAATAATTTTCCCATGATGCCCTCACGCAGAGTGTTTATATGTGTTTGAGATGTTTTGAATTGTGTTGGGATATGTTTAGATGATGCCTATTATACAGTAACTATTGCTTGGAGTCTTTGCTCATGTTTCTGGTGGATTGTTCAAGATTTTTAAGTTTTTAAACTTTCCACCATGAATGAAATTGTTTACTGAGTAAGTGACTTCCTGCCTGTGGCAACAAAGTTAGTTTATGTGTGAAACAACAGGGACTGCATAAGTGAGCAAAGTTTAAGTGTCTGTTGCTTACCTTAAGTCTCAATTATGTAATAGCATTCTTGTTAGATTGTCTAAGTAATACACTTAAGCAATTACTATGGTGTTAAAAAACACCTTCATATTTGGAAAAGAAAAACTTAAATGCTAAGATGTATTGCTATTGGAGGACTATATAAACTCAGCTTAGGTGTTAAATTTAACACTATGGGAGTTGAATTACCACTGACATAGAGTTGATTTGTTATTACTGAAGAACAGATAACCAAAACAACTGGGAGCAACTGACTTTGCAAGAGATTTAAAGTTAAATCAATTTGGTATTTAGTTTGTTGGTCTTAAAAACTTAAGTTCAATTCACTCAAGTTTTAATTATAAATTAGTTACATTTTTTAGGGCAACCGGTTTCCTCAAATTTTTTAAGTAAATTCAACTCATCCGGGCTTCCAGTGTAGCATTATTTCACACATACTGTAGATAGCTTGTGGTAAGCAGAGGTGTCAAAAGTATTCACAGTCATTACTCAGGTAGAAGTATAGATACTAGGGTTTAAAGAGACTTCTGTAGAAGTTGAAGTATCAACTAAAGCTTTTTACTCAAGTAAAAAAAAAAAAAAAAAAACAGTTCTATATAAACATTACTTTTATACTTAACTTATAAGTAATGTAAGGGGAAAAAAATGCCATTAAGTACAAAAGCTTAGATCGTGCCACAGGGGCCTATAGTGCACTATCCCACCTCCCCAAAAAACATTTTCTAAAAGCCATAATGGCTATAATGTTATATTAAAATGTTAATGTTGAAAAAATTGGGATGCACATGTTTCAGACGCATTCATGCCCATTGAAAATGAATGCAATTTAGTACAATGCAAATACATTCAAGAGCCATGTATGTGTACTACCAACCTCCTTGCTGGTGCTTGGGTGGGACATTTCACTCAAGTTCTCTTGAGTCTCTGCCACGGACATCTTCTTACTAGGCTACATACATCTGCTATTTCCTTGCTGGAGTGTGACATGATTTGTGTTATGTGCGCAGGTGCGATGGATTGTGTTTAAACCAGTAGGGTGTCAGAATGGTATTATGTTTATACTTCTCTGTGTGTTTTTTTAAACAATGACAAGCCGGAATGAAAACAAGCTGAAATGAAATAGGAGTGACGAGGCTATTTTTAAAATGTAAGGAGTAGAACATACCGATAATTGCGTGAAAATGTGAGGAGTAGAAGTAAAAAGTCTGCTGAAAAATAATTACTCCAGTAAAGTATAGATACCCAAAATTTCTACTTAAGTAAGGTAACAAAGTATTTGTACTTTGTTACTTGACACCTTTGGTAGTAAGTCTGACTTGGATATTTCTGACAATGTGGCTCATAGTAAAAAAAAAAATCAGCTCTGGTGAAAATGAATGGGGTCTTTACATCCGAGACCACACTGTTTAGCTCTATACTGGGCCACACTTAGCTTAACAGACAAGAACACCAATATTACTCTGCTGCAGAATCAGTATAAATGTCGTAGGTGCAATGACGGCAGAGCTTCTTTACAGCACTGCTGAAGAATTTCACTGGGAAAAAGGTTTTAGTATTTCTGACTTGTTTTTTTGGTAACCACTGTATCTGAAAATTGAAAATGTCAACACTACAGAACAATATAGACTCCTGAAATTCAACCTCCATTGTAAAAATGTGTTATTTTTACAGCAGTGAAGTGTTGTAAGTTATTAGTCATAAAACCTATTGGGGCTGAGGTGTCTCTGTTCTGGGAACTTTGAACAAGAATCTTTTAAACTTACTGCTTAGGGTCGGATGGCAAAATAATAAAACTGCACACACATACTGTACACACACACATACACTGCCAGTGACTCCTCTGGTCTTGGCAGCAGATGCAGGCATGTCCAGATGAACTGTTATTGATGGAGGAATGTATCATCCTCCCTCCCACTGTCTCTGACACACTGCATTGATGGAGCACGCTGCAGCAGGCCGAGTATGAGCAGAGTGGGATGTGTCTGAGGAGGGCACATCCATATGTTGCTAGTCTGTTTATTTCTACAATATTCCCTCAAAAACATAGCTTTATCAAATGAGACAAGAAATTTAACTAACTTTAACTGTCTAATGAAGAATGAGACTGATTTAAATATAGTGTAAGCCAGCATATATCACATATTCAAGCATTTTTGCCAACCTTTGCTTCATAAAAGTTTCTATATTTCATGCTACAGACCAAGTTTGTTCATGGCTTGGTAATATTGACATTGAATACTAAGCTCTCGCCATGTTTGGCATTTTATCTCCCTTCTTATTTAAGGATGACACAAACAGAGGCAAAAATCCAACTCTCAGTTTCAGCATTGTATAAAAATGTATTTACTTTCATTTTTCCATCATGTTTTCCTCTGTATTAAAGAAAAACAAGCTTTGTGTGACAAAAATGACACATCTCAGCAGCAGCATTTCAGTAATAGATTGTGTGAGGAGGCCTGGAGCCCAACAAAAAGCTCAAAAATTTGTAGTCACGCAGTTTTACCTTTCAATGTGTCATGTCAGCATCAAGATTCCCTTATTTTCTCAACTGTGCACTGTCTTATGAAGCATATTTTAAAGGCAGAATGGTGTTTTTAATCCACTATAATGGAGGTGTATTGTGAGGCAGGCTGCCATCTACCGGCTTACGAACAACCCCCCTGCCCACCCCCCTACTTTTAACTCCTACTCAGCAAGAAGAGAAAGATAGAGTTCATGCACAGGGAAAACTCAAGCAGTGTTTATGTGAGCAGACATTCAGCCTGGGTGCAGATGATGAGGGACAAAAAATGTCCGCTCATTATTATCTGACATTTTGATTTTCAGCATGAGCATGAAGATCATCAACTCACCTCAGCATCACTAATCAAATCTGCATCAGTCCAATCATTTGTTCATTTTATAAACCCTGTCATTCTCCTTCTAGAGTCATGGATAAGTGTGCAGAATTAGCAGCTCTTTTACTGTACAATTATGTTGTTAAAGGTGAGGCATGAACATTTGCCTACCACAGAGTCTGAAAAATCACAACTGCACTGTTTAAATCATCATGCAGGAGGAGCTTCATTAAGTTCATTATACACACAATTAAAACTCTACTAAAGCGTTATTGAGGATTGCATGATATTGATTTGATCAAAATTCTGACTTTGTGTGATGCAGCAATGCACGCTATCAAGACACCGAATCAAGAAGAGCCAAAACTAAAAAGCAGACTATGACAATGTACAGCCTGAGGCCATATGAGAGCCAAATTACACTATTACATTTTTCACAAAATCAGCCATGAAGGATGCAGTCACCTGCATCGGTGCATGAAATGCTCTTTAATGTGTGTCCAAATGAAACAGATGTCCAAAATAAAATTGCTTTTGGCTGATGTTCCCATGTATAGCAAAATGTTAAAACAGGCGAATTTTACCTAATAATGATATAATATGATGACATACTGTAGATCCCAATGGTTTAATTGTTGATTTGTTTCATGTGAGCGACGGTAAGAACCATGTGTTCCTACCACACATGCCACCCATCTTCCTGTTCATCTGTGACCCTACACCTGACCCTACCGACTCACCGATTAACCCACATGACTTACCACCATCAGTGTCCATATTCATTCAATCAAAACTGGGCACAATTTATCAGATTGGGTCATAGCAGCTTCAGATATATGTGAATATAACCTAACAGAGCCTACATATAACTTTATCCGTATTTTCTAAATAACAAAAAGAGCTAAACAGAGCAGTTTCTATGAGATGCTATCGGTGCTATCAGCTCACTGTTGTTTACATCTGATTAAAGAGCATTATGGCAGCAAAGCAGTAGCCATTATCTACAGCTAACAGTGGCAGGCTGCTGTGTGACAGTTTAGACAGAGCTTTAATGTGGATCTGAAATGATTACAAATATTAAGAATCGGTGTAACTGAATAGTGATTTGGGTGCTGACTCACAAGCATCCAATTTTAACTGATTACCTGGCTAATCACATCGGTTAAAATAATGCTCTATGCATTGGCTCCTACAAAGGCCTTAAAAACTTCAGCTGCTAGTAATCTCATGCAAAGACCAAATGCTTTTACATTCTTTTCATATATAACTATAACATATATTATGTTCTTTACAAGAAAGAATTAGATACAACCAACTGAGACTGTGAATGTAAAATGCTTCTATGAAATAAAGATAAATGCACTTATAAGTAAAAATACTTCAATAATATAATCTGGTAATATCATTGAAAATGTCTATTTTTTTATTCAGCATTTTTAGTTAGTTGGAACTATATCTATTGCTGCTGCGATTAAATTATTAGTAATCCTCATTATCTAATTGAGATAATCAAACAATAATGTAGAAGTTTGGTCCTAGTGCAATGAGAATAAGCTTCCTTTAGCCATCCCAAGTACTAAAGTAGCCATACCTGCTTCAAACACTGAAGCTAGCGCAGGTATATGCCAAGGTGGTACGCAGGGCCACCCCAGAAATCTAATCTTCTACCCCTGTGGCTTCCCCAATATTCTAAATTATGGCTGACTATGTGTTCTGTCAAAGGTGAGACTTAAAGGCCCACTTGAATCCATTTTTGGGGGTGAGCTGCATGCTGCTTGTAGCTCCTTGCATGCAGGAAGAGAATGAGAAGGGGTTGTCTTCCAAAAAATGAAGAATTTTTCTAAATAATTTCAAATTGTATATTTGTAAAGATTTATACATAAAAGTAGTTACATTTTAAACTAGAAAAACACTCGGAGAGCATAGACCTCCGCCATTAGCCCTATCTCCCAATAGTAAAGAATCCTTTAAAAAATTCCTGGAGCCAGACGGGGATCTGGATCATTCCCAAATCTAATCAGTTCTTCCTTATACCATTTCTGACATTTCCTGAAAATTTCATCAAAATCTGTCCACAACTTTTGAGTTATGTTGCTAACAAACAAACTAACAAACCCTGCTGATCACATAACTTCCTTGGCAGAGGTAATAAAACTGTGGTAATGTCAAGCTACAATCAAAGTAATGTTTAAAAAACTGTTCATATGTAATTCTTCAAATAATTGTTCTCAAATGTGTTATCAACTATCAACCACCTTCTGGTACAGTGGGGGTCCCTGGTCTCTGGCACCATTATTTTAGGAGTGACAGTCTGAAAAGTTTGAGAAAACATGAAGGAAAAAGGTTGAAAGACATCATTCTACTTTTATAATAATTAAAAGCAGAATATCATAATTAGTTATATATATATATATATATATATATATATATATATATATAAATGATTTTTTATCATTATCATTTCCCATTTCAAGTTGTTGAATGTACTTTGAAAAAGAAATTTGGAATTTTTTCTTTCATTTATTTAGTTTTCTTTTGGGGGGGTTATAACATAATGGTAACGATATGGTTCGGAAGCCCCCCCCCCACCACCCCTACCCTCTTACTGTGCGTTTTTGCCCAGGGCCCCAGCAGACTACGATCGCCACTGGATATAGATAAATTTACGTATAAACCATGCATCATTCCCAGTTTCTGTAAACAAATCCCTGTCTTAAGTTTGCTGTGTAATGTTCTTATGTCTCCTAACAACCCAGTGCACACTGACATTTGTATGTTGAACATGGAAACGGCTCTCGCTGTGATCCGTCACACGCACAGTGCCTCTCCAAGCAGGAAGCTTTTATATGGTAATGAAATCGATTGGAACGATGTGCACACCAATCAGAGGCGTTTGATTTATGTGTGAGGGACTGTTGAGAGGAGTAGTCGCTTGGCAACCGCCTAATGAAATGTTCGAGCTGTGGCTATTAAAAATAGCGACCTTAGAACCCGTTTACTTCCTCCTGTTGCGGCTACTTGACAGAAAATAGTCCCCATCTAGATGCTGCTGATCAAAGAAACACTTGATTAAAACTGAAACTCCCAGCTTTGAGATTGGAAAAAAGAAGCAGTGAGGCAGACTGTTTTGAATCAAGAGTCGTGATTTGGTCAAAACCCATTAACCCCTGCGTTTCCCGATGGAGCTGCCGATCATTTTGCCTCGACTTAAATCCTTACTAAATGTTAAAGCGTCTTCCAGATATTACGCATGACGTTCAACGTAAATCTCTGTGTTGGCTCTCTCATAGGAGACAACAATGGATGAACACTGCTCCTTCTGAGCTGGCTAAAGACGTGACAGCGCTGCACACGGCAAAAATGCCCATCACAGAGTCTAGATCTTATTTTACCTTCTCAATACATGAGATGAAACAACAAATCATGTGGTGAGACATGTTGAATGTGTTTCCTTTCAGAGAGGGGTTTCTTTTATCGAGGCACAAAGAAGGAAAAGTCTGATCTCTGCTCTGTCAGCTCAAAGAAAATTATATTTGATACAGAGAATGTTGGATCAGGCGCAATAATCTCACTCCAAACGGTTTTTTTTCTTTAATCAAAGAAAAAAAAGCGATTTAAGCTTAAAATAAAGCTTTCCCTTGATATTTTTTGCAGCGTGGTCTTGCTTGATCCATGAATCTGAAGGAATGAAACGGAGGATGGATGTGACTGTTACTGTGGAAACCAACTTTCTCCTGCCCACACAATGCTTTTCATCCTCAACTAACCAGCTTGCAGCCTCGATACGGTCTCTGACATAAAAATACCAGACAGATAATGTCCTTTCTCCTTGTAAAAGCCACAAAAAAGGAATCCAAACGCATGCTATGATAACGCACAATAAAAGCATCAACATTTTGAGGATGATTTCAACACTTTTAAGAAAGATTTGCTTTTTTCAAACGGTGGAAATTGTGAGGTTTTGGCACTTACAGCAGTTGGTGACAGCAAAACTGTTCGCCACTTCCAGATTGTCAATGTGAGGCGTCAATCTGAATTCCTGGGTGCCAAACTGAACCATTCCTATCCGAAAAGCGCTGTACTCTTGATCCGCGCCCCTTGGAAAAAGTCCCCCTGAAACCGAACCAATAAAAACCAGTTACACCTGCACAGATTTCCTGGTAAAACACGCTTTCTATTCATTTCCTCCACATTTTACGCACAAATTCGTCTCTTTTAAAGGATCTTTTTTGCGTCTGAACTCATGGATACGTACCAATCTGGACACTGGGCGAGCCTCCGTGCGCGCATCCCCATAAAACCAGCAGCACAGAAAGGGATAAATTCACTATCTTTTCCATGTCCACAGTTGAGGTGTCCACATCCACCAGGGGAGTTTAATATTCCTCGTTTTCCTCCAGAGACGTTAGATCCGAGGCATGTTGGACACCTTCAGCCTTGGGGGGAAAACCAAAATAATCTGTTGCAAAGAGGAGCGTTTCTCTGCCTTTCCGTGGAGGAATGGTCGCCTGCAATGTAGGGAGGTCTGCTGTCTCTTCTTCCGCTCTTCCTCGACTCTGTCCTCCTGCCGGCAGCTCACACCTCCTCCTCCTCTGAACGCAAAGGGACTCTGCGCGTCTCCGCTCGGCGCGCCGGAGATCCTTTCAGCTTCACACCCACAAGTGAGGAATGTTAATGAGGAGGCGGAAAAAGACGGAAGGAGCCGAGTGGCAACCAGTTGGTGACAAAAGTGCACATTACTCATCCAGTTAATGGACCTGCAGTTTGAGGTTTGTTGTTTGCGATTTGTTTTAGCATGAAAAGCAATAATAGGAGTGGCAGAATTAAAAAAAATAATACACTTATATCATCCCACACTACAGCATAAGTTAATTCAGTCCTAAATTCAGATGGTTAATCCACTTTCTCTGGTTAAAGTTCTCCAATCAAAGACCAAAAACAAGAATTGGCTATCATCCCTACCAAAAAGGGTGATTTTAGTCATTTTGAGGCCCCAAGTAAAAAAAACAATACAAGTAATCATAGCAAATTAACATAATCCGTTGAAATAATTTGATACCTAAATGAGAAATACAAAAATCAAATATGCACTAAATCTTCAGACATTGAACTACTCTCTTGCTCATCATGTTTTGGAAGAGTATGATAATTTAGACTCACCACATTGTAATATTTGACGAGACCAGGTTGAATTTATAAAACATAATTATTCGCATTATTGGTGTAATATCTGCTCTTTTTTAAATTTTTTTTTATTTTTTTGGCCACAGATCATTTCTTTTAAATCTGTTGCGTACATTTTAACTCTCAGTAATCAACCCATTCATTGTTTTAACAAGTTACAGGGATCTACCTAATATTTGATTGATGTGAAGACATTTTTTAGGTGCTTGAACCTTCCTTTTGAGACAGGGGTCCTCCCTTGGGACTTTTTTTGGATAATTGAATTCTATTGTTGGCATTAATTTACATGAAAACACACATTCCAACTGTAAATGTAACTTTGGAGATATACCTCATATTTGATGCACAACAATAATAACTATATTTTGAGGTCCCCTGGAGCACTGTGCCCCTGGCAGTTGCCTTCCCTTGCCTGCTGGTAAAACTGCTTATGCACAGCAAAATCTGTGTAGTCAAATAAACACTGTCAGAGTTAATACTGACACTTTTGCAGTGTCTAAAATTGTCACGAGACGTATGGAAATATGTGTTTGGCAGATTATTTCTTTGTTGTAACAATGCTGCTTGGTAATACATCTTATACCACGGGAAAATCAGTTTTTCCCTTTTAAATGATACCACATTTGTAAGGATCATGCATTTTTGGGATGAGCAGCAGAGCTGAGAATGTGAGTTGCAACCATTAAAAATTTGCCAGATCTCCTCTGCCAATGCCAAACAGTATTTTTTTATCTGCCATTGATTCTTGTTTGATGTTGTTTAATGGATTGGATGATTGAAGTCTGAAGAAACAAGTCAAACAGCCATTTTAACAATTTAATCATGTAACAAACAGGAGGCTCAGTAGTGTGTGAAAGAACCCTACACAGCCAAAACAGTCTGGCATCTCCTCCTTATGTTGGTCACCAGCCTGGTCACACACTGCTGTTGGTTGGCATCCCATTCTTCAACACTCAGCCAATGTGGTTGTGTCGTTCACTCTGGCATGAACAGCATGCCCAAGCTGATCCCACAAATTCTGGAGGTAGTCTCTGATGAAGCCCAGTCTGTGGGGGAAAAGTTGTCGTCTTGGAGGATAGAGTTCGGTCCCAAAGTGTGCAGATATGGGATTGCCACTGGTTGGAGAATCTCATTTTGATATTTCTCTGCAATGAGATTGCCTCCAGTGATGACAAGTCTAGCTTTTCCTGTGCTGCCCCACACCATCACACTGCCTCCACCAATAGATGTTAGTCTTTTGGTGCAACAATCAGTATAGTGTTCTCAGTGTCTTCTCCATTCTTTGGCCCTAAGATCCAACTGCCAACTTAAGATCAATACTTCTTCATAGTGTTAGAAATGGACTTTTTCAGTTGATAATTCTAAACTATGAACTATTGTGTTATCTTCATATTAACACTGTAAGGTGTAAGTGTTTATGTTATTAGTTACTAAAAGAAATAAAGACTTTATCAAAGCAATGTTTTATTTCCTTTCACTTTGGGTGTCGCACTTGCTTCTGTTTTCATTGTATGGAAACTCCATACAGCACATCTACTAGCCATTAGATGGGAGTTGAGCTCTGCCTGCAGTGAGGAGGCTGTCAAATCAGTCAAACCTCCACAAGGTTTTTACTTGACACTATACTCCCTGTTTTCTTTAAATGCACTGATATGACCTAACAATGGGGAAAAGCTGTTAAAAAGTGGTGCCTTCCTGCCAATTGGGCCTGTGTCATTATGTCTTCCAGCACATTCTGAGCTCTGAATCCAAAGCAGCCACTTAAACAATACAATACAAGACAATACACAATGATTAGGGATGGATTATCAGTTTTGTTAGATCTCATGCAGCCAGAGGCAGTGCAGACGGAGGCAGTCACATGCTCTTGCAGTGATGACACCATTTATCTCAGTATATTATACTGATATATAGGTTTCCCCAGTAAGTCACAGGAAATGTTTTAGATTTCCACAGAGGAAAGCTCTCAGTGCAGTTTTTACTCTTTTCTTAATAAAAAAAATGCTCTCCAGCTCTGATAAAACTGCCACTACAGCTGTATTTGGGCTAATCTCCTCACTGGCCACCATTGCTGCCATGCTTACAATACAGCTAATCCAGGCCTGTCATCACTGTCCTTTCTCCTCAAATGACACAGATCTTAAGATCATTCTCTCACTGGAAAGTGTTTGAAATTAATATTTTACCAGATGGATTTAGCAGATGACAGGCAAGGAATCTGGCCACTGACTTTGAAGTTATCTGTGCACTTGTGTGATAAACCAAGGTAGAAATAATTAAGATTTCTATTTTGAGCATCTATAGTGTAGTTTGATGAACTGTTATAAAGGGCAAAAGTTTGTGACAAATGGCAATATATACTTCCCACAATGCAATGCCATCATGATCATGATCATCATCATCATCATCATCTCTTTTGTGTTTACAGACTCAGGATGACCAACAAAGATGGGATCTTCTACCCCAGGGGTGTCCAGACTATGACCCAGGGGCCCACTGCAGCCCATGGTACATTCATGAACTCTAAAATTAAAATGAAATGTTGCCCACATAAGAACATGGAGCAATACTGGGGAGTTGTGTCGTATTAATCCTGTACACTAATGTGAACAGTAAAAATATTTACAACCAAAACCATAATGATATCTCAATGCATAACACCTTAATGAATCAAGACAAAAGATTACAGCAGCATATTGCAGCTTCAATATGCATGAAGGAATAGATAGATGAATAGATAGATGTATGGGATAGTTCCTGAATGCACAAACAGTAAGGGAAACACTGAGGATATTTGCAATCTTTTAAAGCCACCTTTAGTAGCAGCAATTTATTGAATATTTAAAATGGAAATCAAGCTAAATAGAGACCTTGAGATGTGTTTGGGTCATCTGAAAAAACAAGTCTTCTCTGCAGCATGTTAAAGGCCAGCATCTCATACTGAGAAAACTCATCAAGTGCATCAGCTGGAGGCCATCACTCATGCCCTCCAGGAATAACCATCAAGTGAATCTCCTCTTTAACTTTGATCTACTGCTTATTTCCCCCCCTCTGCATACAGATCCGATGCAAATCCACGGCTGGCTGTATCTGCCACTCTGAACAGGGTTAAATGGAGGAGAGCTGCCTCACAGCCAACAGGAAATAAATGGCATCCCCGTCTCTTGCTTTTATGACATGCATATCTCAGGCTGCACACACAGACGTGTATTAATCATTGGAGGCTGTGAGATAGCAGTCTGAGAGCAAACTAATGAGCCTGAGAGGCAACCAAGTCCAAGGTAGATGCAGATAGAGGCAACAGTGTGTATTTCAGTACCATGGACAGCACTTTACACCAAACACCAGCTGCTTTATACAGAGCTCTGTACCTCCATGAGCACACATACAGCTGGGATTTACAGGGAATTCAAATTTATTATGTGACATATATTATTGGTTTTACCCTTACTCATATCTCTTTATAAAACTGAAGTATGTAAAATATCAAAGAATTGAAAACAAGGCATTGTAGAGATAAAAATAGGACTGAAACATAAGCAGTAAGATAATCAGAGAGGCTGTAAATAGTTCAACAGATTCATTTTCTAGACTACTTTTTATCAACTTAAACTGACAAAGAATAAAGGTAGACATGAAATCCCAGCTAAACTAACGTCCATGCTGCACTGCTGCCTGCAAAGCTTCGCCTCCATCCCCTCAGCCTCCTCCTTTATAGCCTAAAGTTTTGTTGCTCTCTCATATTCACTTTTATGCTGCTAAAGAGTGCATTGTTGCTGAAACAAACTGTATTGTTTTTGACAATGAGTGATTGGCTGACAATTTACCCTGTCAGAGGCAGAACTACAGTTAACTTTTTCAAAGCTGGCTGATTCAACAGGATGCTAGTTTTTTGTTTTTTGTTTTTTTTTTTTTTCATTTGAATACATACTATTCTTTGTGATAATTTTTCATTGTATAAAATACTTGGCTCATCTATTCCATGGAGTGGGGAGGACAGGAACTAGTCAATCAAAAATCAGTGTCAAACTTGTAAGAAAAAAAAAAGCATTTTTAGAAGCTGTTCCAGTATGACAATGGCTCATTATTGCAAGGACAAAAACTGTGCAGTGGGACTGTCATGGAATGGGTTTCCATGTCTGAGCAGCTGCGTGCAAGCCTCACATCACCTGGTCCAATGCCAAGTGTTGGATAGAGTGGTGTAAAGTACACTAACGCTGGACTGTGAAGCAGTGGAAACATGTTCTGAGGAGTGATAAATCTTGCTTTTCTGATTGGGCCAGTCTGGCTTTGGTGAATTCCAGGAGAATGTTACTTCAATAACTACGTTGTGCCAATTGGGGAGTTTGGTGGAGGAGGAATGAGGAATGAGGGTATGGGGCTGTTTTTCAGGTTTGGGCCCAAGAGAAATCCAAGACATTTTGGACAATGCTATGCTTTCAATTTGTGGCGACAGTTTGGGAAACATGACTGCTCCAGTGCACAAAGCAAAGACTATAAAGACATGTTTGATGAGTTCAGTGTGGAAGACCTTGACTGGCCCACACAGAGCCCTGACCTATAGTGTATATTGTGTTTACCTTAAAAATGCAGCAGTGAAATGAAATCCTCAATGAGCAAATATGCAGAAATTTAACAGAAGCAGAACTGAAAGATGTATAACAATGTAAATGAGAACGTGATGGTCAGCAGGTGCATCAAGTTTAATGCATATTGTCCATTCACACATGTCAGGGTAAATGACATGTTCTGCTGCTTGTGTGTTCCACAGTTACATACAATCATCTGTCTGACCTTGTCTGAAAGGTTCTGTCATGCATGGCTTCACTCTGCTGCTGCTAGATTGAAATGTAATTTCACTTTGATTATCTTACAACACATTCTTTAATGTTCCGCATTTGCAGGCGGTGGGATAATTTAACCGTCATAATGCAGGAGAGCATTTTAATGAGTTTTTAGGATTGAAATGGGACAAACTCATAATCAAATCATGGAGCCCGCTGGCTGTGTCAGAGTGTTTACCTTTTACTTAATTTATTGAAATAAAAACCGGAGAGAGATAGAGATCTTAGACTTGCAAATGGAAACACTCGGCCCTCCTGGAGGATTCAACACTTTGGAGCAGATGAAACTGAGTCAGTGACCTTTTGAGAAATGTTTAACCTTTAGTTAGTGTTTCCAGGAATCCTACGCCACTGCTTTCTAGAAAGCATTTAAATTCCTGCTGTGTTTCTCAGGATGTTTTTTCTTGTCTGTTCCAGTGATTTACAAAAGGGAGGATGGAAGTTTCTTAGTCAGTGGTTTGACAACAAAACATTGTTGTCATTTCAATCCTACACATGCTCTTCAGTCAAAAGGGAATCATTCAGGGATTCCCTCTCTGTCATTGTAGCAACAGTGACAAAAAAATAAAAAAAAACCCACAAGATTAGTGTTTCTTTGGCTTAAAAGAGGTCAGTTTTCTGAATTTCTCTCTGTAAACAAGCCTCATTCATATGTTACAGTTTGAAATCCTCTTCCATAATTAGTCTGACCTCCAATAATGGGTTTGTAGATTCTCTCAGGAGATCTGCTACCCCTTTTTTAATCAAATGGTGAATGACGTGAATGCTCAATCCAGTTAGGATACAATGAAATACAGGGCTAAGACACAAGTCTAAATGTATCATGTCTCAATTTGTCCCATGTTTTTTTCAATGATTATACATTGCTTTTGCTCTTTTCAGAAAGTTCCAAGAGGCCAGTGTCTCCCTGGAATCACAGAGCAAGAAGCACTGAAGACATGCTGTCCCTTTAACTTCATTCTAACCCAGATATGGAAAACAGCCAGTCATAAACTCAGGAGTCTCTCGCTGAGCGGAGGTGCATTTATATGGTTAGCAAGACTTGGTTACAACCTTGCATACGGCTGACTGCAACTATCTGGGATGCCTGTTGAAATGCCTGTCCGAACTGTGTTCTGACTGAGTGTTTTTTTGTTGGGGTGTGTGTAATTGTGCTGTCCCTAGTGTCTCTGGATTGAGAACTTAAGGATCCCAAAAGTTGAAAACATAAAGCCCAATCGGCAGGAAGCCACTAACCTGACACACCACATCGACTCATATACATTGTATGAACGTTTGAGAACAACAAGCACGTTTGTGTTTGTTGTTCTCTGATCCAATGATGACGCAAGGATCAAGTTTCTCCTCAAGAGACCATCAGGCAGTCGGGCAAGTGGTCAGCCTGATAGACCTTTCAGGTCCGTGATGCTTCTGAGGAAGACTGCAGATGACAGTCGAAACAAATCAAGGTAAAAAAAAAAAAAAAAAAAAAAACATCTCCTACAATTAGTTTGTCTGAAAATAAAATTATTTACAGTCCAATGTATAACTTAGTTGGATTTAGAAAAAATAACTTTAATTTCATTTCAAAATTTTATTGGATTTCTTCATTTATTTTTTGACATGTTTTTGCACATTGATAACAAAGAGCTTGAATTTTAATTGTTAGCTGCATATAGAATAGCATGGAATGTTTCTAGTTGATTGTTTTTAATCACATTTTTATATGACCTGTGTGAATGCCTTTATTTAACATTTGAAAACACATTTGAAGCCCATATTAGCAATTTAAAATAATTCACACCAGTGTTTTCATTTGTAAGTCAAACTGGTGTAAAGAGATCTTTTTTAATAATCTTGACTTTTAGATTTATTATAACTTAACTTAGAGTTGCCTTTCCAGTGTGGATTGAAATTACTTTTATCATAATGTTTCTACTCTGAAATACATGATTTTTTTTCTGACAGGATAACACTGTTACACTCCATAACACTTACACTTAAAACGTGTGTTTCACTGTGATACTGATCCTGTCCCTTTCATCAAAATTCCAACATAAAGGGGATAATTCCACAGTGTAATGCCATCCTCTCTGTCATCTCATTAGCTCAGTTAACTAAATCTGCATTTACCTTCACTGAAAAAAAGTAAAGCAATGTTGTTGTTGGATTGATGTAATTTTTCATTTTATAACAGCCTAAAATTATTGATTTGTTCATTAAATCTAAGTCTTCTAAATTATCTTAATGGTTGAACCTATATTTTTCATTTAAACTGGCAGCTGGATACCAAATTAAATTCTGTCATTGGATAAATGTATTGTGGCGATCCAGGAAGCAGTCGCCTGGAGCGGGGACTGCTGGGATTGTTTGGTACGAGGGAATTCACTCTTCTGATGTTCTATAATGATCATGTTTCATTGTGGGGTTGTAATGGTGCATGTTTTGTTTGTTGGTTCATGTTTTTTGGGGGAGGGTGTTCTTTTCAATTGTCACAACATGAGTGAGGGGGTTAATGGTGCAGACTACCCAGCGTGTATATGCATGTGTATCTGTGTTAAAAATAAACTATAGCTGTTTATGTTCACTGCATGAGAACTTATCTACGTGCCATTCCTCACCACAGCTCACAACAGTATTTTTATTGCATCAAGCCTGCTGTGCACATTTGTAACAATGCCCCAAGTAAATTTGGAAAACACTTGATGCGACAGCAGCTGCCACTTTCTGAGTGGCTCTTCCGCTACACTCCAGCACAGGCATCCAGCGTCGGCCTACGTGTTGAAATGCGTCCGTTGTGATTAAGGTAAAATTTTTATTTTAAGTTTAGGACAATCTAAAATAATTAGGCTTGCTAAACCTTTAAACATAGCTTTTATGAACTTAAAAAAAAATTACATTTACCTAATTTAAAAAAAATTAATTGATTCAATTCAAAATGTTTCATGTGATTGATTACTTCATTTTTTTAAAAGACCATGTAAAGTAAAAAATAATCTGTATTTAGGTTTGTCGTATGATAGATCACTGTGTTATGAACCCCCAGGTCAAATTTTAGTCACATAAATCATCTCCAAGTTTATAAAATTAAGCTTGAAATCATGAAAAATGAGGCAGTAAAATCTGCTCCAGGATGGTGTGGGCGTGTCTGTTGAATGAGCTGAAACCACGCCCACTGAGGACACAGGTAGTCTGCAGTATTAACCCCCTCACTCATGGTGTCATACTTGGAAAAATATTTTCCCCTAAAAACATAAACCAGTAAACATAACATGTATAACTATAACTCTGCAATGAAACATTAACATTATAGAACTGTACAAGAGTACAAGACTGAATTCCTTTGCACAAAATGAACCAGAAGTCCCTGCTCCAGGTGACTGCTTCCTTCCACAAAATTGTAGTGTTAGAGGGGAGGGGTCATTCTCTACTGTGGGGTCATGACATCGTCAGCCCATATATTGGCCCTGCCCACATGAAACCAAGCCAGGAAAGAGATGAAATGGCCTAAATCCAGAATTCAGTCTCATGTAGATCTCAGAGTTTTCACATGTTTACAGCAACCATATTCCAACATTTCTAGAGTGTTAAGACAAAAACTTTGGATTTCACTTTACAGGGTCTTTTTAAGTTCAACCAATGTTTTACTTTTTTCAGCGTTCCACATATGGTGCAACGTGCCAACACAGCAATGAAAGGACAAACTATGCTCGTCGACTAAAAATGTTCGTCAACAGCCTTTTTTTCCATGACAAAAACTAGACTAAGACTTTCCAAAAATAGATCTGTGATGACTAAAACTGACAAAAAGTAAGTTTAGTTTTCATCAAGATGGCTAAAACTAGACCAAAATGTAATGTAGTTTTCATCTGACTTTCAAAGTCTGTGGTATTTCCCCACAGTGGGTAAATCTGTCAAAGAACAACGTATCTGTATGCATCCTTTAACTATAAAAAAGGGAAGGATGCCTAGACCCCAGCGGTTATAGGCCTATCTCCCTCCTTAACTGTGAACAAAAGATTTTAGCAAAGATCCTGGCAAATCAACTCTCAAAGGTTAATGGGAGTGTAATTCATACAGACCAAACTGGATTTATACCCAAGCGTTATAGTACTGACAACATTAGACGTTTGGTAAATTTACAATATATCACACATAGCTCTACTCACCCAACAATTGTTTTGTCATTAGATGCAGCTAAAGCCTTTGATTGCGTAAAATGGGGATACCTTTTTAAAACACTAGAAAGATTTGGCTTTGGAAAAAACTTTATTTCCTGGATTAGGACTTTGTACGAAACACCATATGCTTGTGTTTTACAAAAACGGACTGATATTTGACTTATTCCAACTGCACCGATCTGTGAGACAGGGTTGTCCGTTAAGCCCAGGACTCTTTGTATTGGCTCTAGAGCCCTTAGCACAAAAACTAAGAGACAATACATTATTTCACGGAATCACAGTTGGCAACACTCAACACAAACTCTTAATGTATTCAGATGATTACTAATAACACAAACAGAAAAATCATTATATTCTTTATTAAGCTGCATTGAGGAATTTACACTCATATCTGAATATCATGTTAACTGTGATAAGTCAGAAGCAATGCCAATGTCAGGATATTGCCCACTCACTCTTTTTAGTTAGTGGAAATTTCGCTGGTCTCCTAAGGGCATAAAATAGTTGGGTATTCAGATAACACCTGACTACAAAGATATGATCAGAGCAAATATCATGCCAATAATCCAGAAAATGAAATCAGATTTTGGAAGATGGGCAAAGACTAATCTTTCTCTGTGGGGCAAATACATTCCATTAAAATGATGATTGCACCTGTTATTTATTATGTATTATCCCACCTCCCTTTAAATATTCCAGAATCTTACTTTAAAGAAATTGATAGTCAAATATTAGATTTACCCTGGGGCCACTCACAACATAGATAAGGAATAAAGAAATTGCAATCCCATGTGCAGAAAGTGAGGTTTTCCCTTCCACATTTTAAATAGTATTACTGGGCTATTAATGCAAGATGTATTAGAACATGGTTAAAAGACACTGAATCAAGAGACAAACCCAGCTGGTTACAGATAGAGACTGAGGTCTTTCCCCATGGCTGGGTCTATTTGTTTTTAAGTCATTACAAAAATAACACCTTATTATTGCTAACTCCAGAATAATATGGCATAAGCTACATAGAGCTGGTCGCTGGGACTTTTCAGATCTTCTCGAGCACCTTTGTGGAATACCAATAGAATTCTCATTGGAGACAAACCTGTTAATTGGAATACTTGGAAAACAGTTGGTATTTTATGTGTGTCAGATTTATTTGATAGTCTTACATGTACATTTCTAAGCTTTGACCAAATTGTACATAAATATGATTCAACAAGTAACCAGTTCTGGAGATATGTCCAAATGCAAAGCACCTTGTCTAAATGGTTAGGAAGTCCCCTTTGCTGCCCCTCTGGTAGCCCAGTGGAACAACTTCTTATGAAATCTGTAACATGCTGAGGCTTAGCCTCAAAAATTTACCAGCTACTACAAGAACAATTGTGTGATCTACGGAAGAGTATTAGGGCCACTGAAAAAAAAAATTTTGAGACAAATTTTTTTTTTCACTTGTAAGAATAAAGTCAGAATTCTGAGATTAAAGTCAGAATTCTGACTTTATTCTTCAAATGAAAAAAAAATTTGAGACTTTTTTTTCATTTGAAGAATAAAGTCAGAATTCTGACTTTTTTTCTCAGAATTCTGACTTTAATCTCAGAATTCTGACTTTTTTCTCAGAATTCTGACTTGAATCTCAGAATTCTTACTTTTTTCTCAGAATTCTGACTTTTAATCTCAGAATTCTGACTTTTTTCTCACAAGTGAAAAAAAAATTCGTCTCAATTTTTTTTTTTTTTTCAGTGGCCCTTCCATAGTGATCCTCTAACTAAAGTGAAAAAACACTGGACAGAGGATATGGCCATGGACATATCACCTGAGGATTGGAGGTCATGTTTGAAAAATTTCAATATAATGTATAAAGAACTTGGCAGTAAATTCATTAAACTAAAAATAATACATAGATGACACTGGACACCTCAGCAACTACATAGGCTTAAATTGTGTGTGTTATGTGTGTTTTAGTTATTTGTGTATTATTTTATTTTTTGTTTGAAGATCTTCTCTGTTTCTTTGACGTACCCCTTTCATGTCTGGACAGATTTTTGAAATTGCATTTCAAATGTAAAATAGGGTTTTTGTTATTTCCTGTTTGAAAATCAATAAAAAAATGTTGAACACAAAAAGAACAATGCATCTAAAGCTATTTTGCCTCTCAGCTGTTGAAAACAGGGACCCAGAGTGTATAAAACACACTACCATGAATGCTTGGACAAAAAGTAAAGACTAAAATGGAAGGACTTTTTTGCCGATACTGATCTGTATTCACACACTTTGCTGGCATTAGGCCAAATTTTCCTTTCTCCAAGATCACCACTTCTCAGAGAATGAAAAACACTGAATGGTCATAGTTAGCATCTTTTCTGACACTTTTTATTGCTTTAAAAATTGTTAAACCCCACTGACTGATGTGAAGGGTGACCAATAGCTCTAATTTAGTGGGTGACTGTGGCTCAGTAGGTAGAGTTGGTCCTCTTGCAATCTGAAGGTTGTGGGTTTGATCCACAGCTCCTGCTGTAACATGCCAATGTGTCCTTGGGCAAGCCACTTGACCTCAATTGCTCCCACTGCTTGGTTGATGTTGTGTAAATGGTTATGTTTTAGAAAAACACAAACTGATCATTAAAACAGCATAAAACTGTCGATTGTGCTCCACTTGGCAAAGTTTAGTTGATTCTCTGTCATCTTAGTTGTTTAGGGATCAGATTGAAGAGCAGTGTTTCTGTGACTAACAGCCACTGCCTTAGTGGCTGTTTGAGCACAGAGTAAAGAGGTGATGTGAATACATAACAAGGTCTTCGGACACACTGAAAGTTGCAAAGCCAAGCATTTACTGCCATTAGAAGAGTTCTGTGGAGTTAAACCTGCAGGGATCGGGCCCAAGGTCACACAGAGTGCTGAGAGCGGACACTTTGACTGCATCAGCTGACGTCAGGAGCATCAAATCTTTACCAACGTGGAACTGAGCTCCTTTTATACCTGACCTCTGAAACACTGTTTCAGCCCAGATGAGATAAAAAAACACTAGAATGTCTTTTCAAATATCAAAGTAAAACAGTTCAGAAGATTTTATTAATGAAGTTTAAGAATACCACTTTAATTCAGAAACAAAGAAGCTGTTACAAACTGATTTTTGAGTCAAAGTAGATCCTTCTAATTGGGTTCTGTTTTGGTCAAGGGTCTTATTTGTTCTCAAATTAACATGGAGTTAATTTCATTTACACCTGGTTTTTGCAATGGGAGTGTGGTTTAGTGTTTTGCCACGTTGTCAGCATCAGCTGTGGTTTTTATTGCTCAGCTCGAAAAGAGTTCCACTTTGTGAACATCATCACACACACCAGTGTCATTTGTCCCAACAAAACCAAACAGAACACAGACGCACCAGGACCTTTGATGTCAGCTATGTCAAAGACAATGGTAAACTAATATGACTCATCTTTCTGAGGGGACAATTTTAACTTCCAGAGCTGCTACTAATGCCAGGACACAATTTATCTATATGGTTTCTGTGTTTGACTCCTGAAGAACTAATATGCTGTTTTTAAACTACCTGTCATTAAGTAATGGATTCATTCTTCTTTTAAAAGTTATAGTATTCAAAAGTATTGAAAAATTGTAAATATTAAACACTAATTCTAGATGTTTGCTCATCAGTGTAATATTTTCCAGTTGTCTGTGTTGTGTATTCATTTTCTCCTGGCTATTGTCATCCCCCTTATTTTTGTGCTAATTATGAATCCTCCTGCTCATCTTTCTGCCTCATGGTTTCTGTTTTTCAGCTGAGCAGTTATTTTTTCATTACCCTGTGAGCTTGATCACCTATTTAAAACATTCATTTTGTTCAAATGAAATTACTCAATTATTAAAACTAATTGGATTTGAAGGTTAAACATTGTATTGTTCCTCAGTCTCCATATCTCAGCTTTATTGTCCTCTGTGTCCTCCTCTGTCAGCCTACTCAGACCTGATGTTGGTTCACCTTCACCGTTTCATGACTGTCTATCTCCATTCTGTCTTTCTCTGTTTGTAACAGAACTAACTGTGATTACAGGCCCAGGGTCATGGTTATTTTACAGATTGGATCAGTCCAAAGAATAGAGCTCATCTCCACCCTGACCTCTGACAGAAAATGGCATCCTTCACAATTTCTCCTCTTCCTCATTTCTAGCCTCACCAAAAAGCTACCAACAAAGAGCCACCGAGCCTCAGAGTGAGTGGAAAATAGTGTCTGACCCCAAATCTACAGTGGCACTTGGAAAATAGACAATTATGTCCCAGGTTTGAGATGAAGCCATAGCAATTTCCTCTTAATATTGTGAAAATACAACAGTGAGTTCACAAAAAGGGGGAAAAAAACCCTACAGGTATAACAGTACCAACTCAAAGCAATGAGATTGAGCTAAAAAAAAAAAGTCTGAAGACCTTCCAACATCTTCTTGTGGTGTCTGAGCTCTGCCTTTAAATTACACCAAATCAAACAAGTAACAAGACAACAATCCCATACCACTGCACTGAAACAACCAATGTAGTTTCTGTGAGATATTTTTAGTGTTCCAGCTGTTACATTTTTCTGAATGCTTTTTTTTAGGTATAGGTGGGTGAACACCAATGAATCAGTGAATGTATCTCATGCAGTGATCTAAATTTGTCTTTGGAACTTTATTTTGATGTGGATATGTATATATGTATGCAGGTGAATATTTTTCATAATCAATAAAAATGTTTTCTCTTTCCTGTGTTGCCAAAGCCTGTCACAGTTTTCCAAAACGTTGCCATGCAAAGGACTCCCATGAACAACACTTTAGTCCTCTGGTAAGGACCCCTTCTTGTAAAATGTCTAAAACTCCTCACGCAGTTCATGAAAATATTGACTTCAGACACACATCTGGGTTCAATGGCCTTCATTTATCAAACACACCTACAGCAGAAATTTGGGTTCCCACAGCAGGTCTCAGCTCATGTTCTCTGTTTTTCACATCCTTGTGGATGAGTTGTGAAGTCTAAATCTGCCCATGTCAGATCAAATATGAATTTAAACATTTATTTGCCTCTGACAATCTATGTGAGCAACTTTTCTTTTAAATTGATGCTGAGCAGTGTGAGTTCTCAGCTGATTTCCTCCTTATTTGTCAAACTGGATATCTGTTTTTTGGGGGGTTTTTTTGGATTTACTGTATTTTTAAAACAACAGTAGGGAATGACCCCGGCCCTCTAACACTACAATATAAAGTCACAGAGCAGTTCATCTTAGTACGGTCTGTTGTTAGCTAATGTCACTGCCTTTATTGAAAGTTAATAATCAGTTAGATGCTGTTTTTTTGCTCATTGTGAAGTAAACTTGCCAAATCTATCAGCCACAGTAGTCTTTGGATAATTCAAAGCATCATAAAGGAAATTTGAGCCAAACAGACTTTGTCTCTTCTTCTAAGGCAGGGGTGTCAAACTCAATCACAGCAGGGGCCAGATTCTGGATTCAGGACTAACCCGAGGACCTAACAGGGTAACCTTTTTGACTATAAACTGTAAATCTCATTTCACCAGTAATTAAAAGATGATGATGAAAGAAAGAAAGAAAGAGATGAAAGAAAAACCAAGCACTAATGATGAACAATTATGACATTTTAAAAGTTTAAAAGATATGTTTAAAGGCTCACAGTCTAAGAAAAGTAAATTTATTAGTTCAAAAAGCTCAAAACATGAAATTTAAAAATATATTAGAAAGAAGTCAAAATCATGAGTTTAAAAGGTCAAAATATGAAATAAAATTTGTACTGATGAAATTAAAAGTCAAAATATGATTCAAAATCTTAAATTATGAGTCTGAAAGGTCAAACTATAGGATTATGACGTCAAAGTCTGGAGTTGAAAATATGAGGTAAAAAACAAAATAATTGGTAACAAAGGTCAAAATATCATTTAAAAATTAGAATTATGAATCTAAAAACTTAAAATATTATATGAGAAGTCAAAATAATGAGTTAAAATGCTCAAAGTATGGAATTAAAAGTTAAAATCTTAAGTTTGAGTACTTATTGTGAAATGCAAAATTGAAAATGTGAAATTAAAGCACAAATTAATTTCTTTTCCCACATTCCTGACTTCTTATTTAAATATTTTTACTCCTTACTTTTTCAGATTTTATGTCTTAACTAGAATATTTTAAATAATCAAGAATAAGTTCACAGTTTTTTACTTGAGGAAATCTGCAGACCTCGTACTGATGGGCCAGTTATAACAGAAATATGAGATCATCTTGCGGGCCAAATATGACTGTCCCACAGGCCTGAATCGGCCCCCGGGCCTTGAGTTTGACACTTGTGTTCTAAGGTCAACAAAAGGTCAAGAGGTAGGCTAATGGCGTGAGTGCTTTCCTCAATTCAGATGGATTCTCCTGAGTGGGCGTGGCTTCAGCTCATTCAACAGACACGCCCACACCATCCTGAAGCAGATTTTGCTGCCTCATTTTTCATGATTTTGAAGCTTGATTTTATAAACTTCGAGATGTTTCATCTGACTGAAATTTGACCTGGGGGTTCATAACACAGTGACCTGTCATACAACAAACCTAAATACAGATTCATTTTCACTTTACAGGGTCTTTAAGAGCTGATCATAAACAAACAACAAAATAACTTTTCACTAGATCATAATTAGCCAAAATGCTTGGAAACTTAAATTATAAATCTAATCTACTGTGCACTGTACAGATAATTCTGCATGGATTTCAGGCTGCAGGCTTTAAGACAGACAGGACCTGGAGTGCTTTACTATGGAAGAATTACAAGTGATTTGTTCAGCAAGAAAAATATTTAGATTAGAAAATTGAAATTCTAACACTATTTCATTCATGTCATAAGCTACTGGACATTTATTTCTCTAATCTCTTTTGAAGTCTTATGAACACTCAGAAGAGAGCAGTTTATCTCTGCTGTAAATCGGCATATCACTATCCACCCTCCAGCACTTATAATTGGCTTACATGGGCTAAATAATAATTTCTGAGATATCACAGCCTCTCTTCTCAGTCTGTCATAGTTTTAGGCTGGGCTCCTCCTTTTAATGTGCTGCTTCTTTTAAGGGTCTAATCACAGAGGTCAGCAACTGCCAATCTTCTGATTCCATAGCTGAAGAGTTCCTAACTTCCAATGGCATTAATGTAAGCAAAAAAACTGTGGTTGGAACTTCATGGAATGAGTTTCCATGGCCCGGCAGCTGCATAAAAGCCTCACGCTACCAAATCCAAAGCCAGTCGTTGGATGGAGTGGTGCAAAGCACACTGACACTGGACTGTGGTGTGACAAATCATACTTATCTGTTTGTCAGCTATATGGGTGAGTCTGGGTTTGGTGGATGCCAGGAGAATGTTGCCTCCCTGACAGCGTTGTGCCAACTGTAAGGTTTGGTGAAGGAGGGACAATGGCATGGAGCTGTTTTTTAGGGTTTGGGTGAGGCCCCTTATCTCCAGTGAAGGACAATCTTAATGCCTCAGCATACCAAGACATTTTTGAAAATGTTATGCTTCCAACTTTGTGGCAGTAGTTTGAGGAGGGCCCTTTTCTATTTCAACATAACTGTGCTCCAGTGCACAACGCAAGGACTATAAAGACATGACTTGATGAGTTTGTTGTGGAAGAACTTGACATGCACAGAGCCCTGACCTCAACCCCATTGAGCACCTTTGGGATGAACAGGAACAGAGAATGTGAGCGAGGCCTTCTGGTCCACCATCCATAAAGATCTAAAAGCTTATGCCAGGCTTTACACTTTTGGTGTTGGTGTTGAGTTGTTGTTTTTTTGTTGTTTTTATGGTTCATTTGTGCTGGTGTAGAAGCTTTCAATCGAAATGTATTCTATATCGGGTACTTTTCATTTGTGATGAGAACAAACCACACTGCTCTGTGGAGCACATTCTTACTCTTTTTCTGATTAACTAGTTGTTTTGGGATCCATCCTGTTAAATGTCATCCTTTGCTGTTGTTGATGTAATTTGGCAGTGATAAATTAATTAATTACTAACTTTTTGATATGTGATGTAATTCACATGAATACAATGCAATACAATAACTTTATTTATCCCCGAAGAGAAATTCATTTGTCTGGGTCTCATCTGTTTATGGTAGAATTATATAGTCTTATTGTTGATGGTATGACAGATCTTCTATATCTTTCTGTCCTGCAGTGAAGAGAGAGGAGCCGTCCACCACCGTTGTTTCTTTGGTCATTTAGGGAGATATGAAGTGGATGATCCATGTTCCCCAGAATGTCCTCCACCTTCTTCATTGTGCATCTCTCCACCTCATCCTCCAATGAGTTTAACTTGATTCCAACCACAGAGCCAGCTTTTTTCACCAGTTTGTTCAGATCCTTGCATCCTTGTGTTTTACACTGCCTCCCCAGCAGACTGTAGCATAAAACAGAACACTTGACACCACAGACTGATAAAACATCTGCAGCATCTTACTGCAGATGTCTATTGATCGGAGTCTTCTCAGGCAATAGAAGCAGCTCTGCCCCTTTTTGTAGATGAATTCTATGTTTTTAGACCAGTCCACCTTATTATCCAGGTGTACACCTAAATATTTATACGATGTCACCACCTCGATGTCCATGCCACAAGTGTTCACTGGCTGAAGGAGCTACAGATCTTAGATAGATCTAAGGATCTACCTGGCTTCACTCTCATTAGGTCAGACAGAGATGCTAAAGCTAGTGACAAGAAGAAAGGAGGGGGTCTGGCTTTATTTGTTAACCAGAGATGGTGTAAGTCTTCACACATAACTGTCAAGGAGAAGTTGTGTTGTATTGTATCCACACTATACTCCGAGTTGTTTTGATTCATCCAGGTTTCAGTAAAACACAGGAGATTACATTCACGGTATGTTTTGTCAGTCTTCACCAATATCTCCAGCTCATCGCTTTTGTTGGGCAGAGAGTTGACGTTTCCCATGATGACTGATGGAAGAAAGGGCTTATATCTCCATTTCCTAGCTTTCACCTTTGCACAAGCACAGCAACCACGAAAACGCTTCAAGATATCCATTGGAATTGGATGTTGTTGTCCAGATTTGTTCTGTCCCAATGAAAGAAGCTCCTCTCTTGAATAAACTCTTCTCCCAGCAGAAACCTCCATCAGCAGCCGACAAAACACGACAGAAATATGAAAAAATGGAGCAAAAATTGAAAAGAGTTAAGAGACACCAGACTTTGCAGCCATTTTCAGAAGCGCAGGATCCAGGTTCCTCCATAATGAAGGTTGCTCATCACACTATTAAAGATGTATTAATGTCTAGACTCCTAAATTCATTTTGCATTTCTGTCTGATCAAAGTAAGAAAGTTATATGCCTTAACTTTGTATTCATAAACTACAAGATATTCGGACCAACTGCAGGGCATTTTCCTCCAACATCACACTGTTTGATCCACCTATAAATGCTTTGTGCAAACACAGATCAAACTGGACAAAAATAGGCACCAATGAAACAAACTTGTCCATTATTGGACCAGATCAACAGAACTAGATCTAGGTGTGAAATTGCCCTTAGAGGCTCAGTGGTTGTGGCTCATGCAGTTGACTCATGTTTGGTCTGGTCGCCTGGAGGTATCTTACGTTTTAGAAAGAAACTCTTCACAATGCATTTCTGTAACAGTAGCGTTACAGAGCTCCACTGTTATTATGCTTTAAGACATTCTTTTTGATTTGATGTTGGTTAATTCACATTATATGACACAGGAAGACACAGCAAGAGCTCCACATACACACACAGTCAGACACACAGAGCTGTGCTTTCCTCTGGCTCTGACGATCCCATCTCACCTCTGTAATGCCTCTGTTACTACTTCCAGAGCTGGCACAGAGGGGGGTCACATTGTTCCCTCTTTAATGTCTTTGTGACATACTGAAGCTGAAACATCAGCCTTTAAAACAGCACTGTGAATAAGCATAGACTGTGCTATGGAATGGTTAATATCATTCCCCCTCTCTCTTTCAAATTCCAGGGAAGGGGGGGCATGATATCCCTAATGCAGACTTACGCCCATTTGCTTAATAACAACATCAACAATAATCAGGTAGCAACAACATGATTAAAACACAAACAACAATCCAGGCATTCAGTCCGCCATGTAACATGATGGGAAAAGGGTTGAAGGTAAAATGTGATGAATAATTTTTTTGTTTTGAGCTTTAGATGCTTATTTCATTCAGATATGTTTCCTCTGTTTTCATCTGCTTTGAGATTTAAAGCTGAGGTTACAAAAGCACAGCAGTGACGTGTGAACGCCTTGTTCACAGTAAATGAGCTTCCAATAAACCCTGTGGCCTCTCCTCCCCCACTGTTCCTCCACTAATCATTGGCTGACTGTCAGGGTGCTCCTCTTGGTGGCCCGGATGGCAGCGTGGTGAGAGGTCATGTTGGATTAGAAAGCCCCCTGTGTGATATAGGTTACCACACTGAGATAGTAGCAGGGTGCTGGAGTAAACACCGGCACACCAACACAAAGACACATGAGTCATACTGGTGACAGCGTCATGGTGCTGAGGATTATTTTCTTTCATCATTAATGCTATTTCAGCTGATGCTTATTGAAATGTTTCCTGTATTGACTCATAGTAATAAAGATTTAAAAATGTACTAAACAAGCACAGCATCAGTTTAAATCTGCTGCAGGTTTGAAATCAATACTTCTATAAGTATTTATATATGGTAGCCTTAAGAGCACATAGATCCATACAGTTTATCACTGTTAACACCTTTTACACATGAAAACAAGAAATTTATATTTGAAATTAGGCTATCAATCATAATTTGGTGATATACTGTATGGAAGCCCTCAGAGTACACACAAAATTTTTGGTGTGTCAAGATTAATTGAATTAATCCTGATTAATTGAGGTCTGAAATTAGTGCAGTATTTGTTTTTTAAATCGTTATTAATTGCATGATTTATTGTCCCTTTGAATACATTTTGGTTAAGTCAATACATCATCTCCCTGCAGCCAATGTAACAAAAAACAAGGCCACCACTGCTCCTTAATGTCTCATTTCTCTTCAAAAAAAAAAAAAAAACCTCACAGATAGCTAGTAGACAAGTCAAAGGTCATCTGCACCTTGTGTTATCGAAAATTTACAGGAAGACATGGCTGCAGACCTCTACATTGGGGCGATCTGGACATTGTCAGGGGAAGTCACTTACGTTGCCAAAGTCGGAACCAGAAATAAATTTAAATTCAACACACCACAAAACAAGGAAATATTAAACAAGGGGTTAATACATCACTTCCTACGCCAGGGTCAAGGTCGCCACGTCGCCACAGGTCTGCAGCCAGATGTCCATCAAGATTGACCTTCTGCATTGAGCATTCTGCACTGTGCTCTTGCAGTCATCTTTACAGGACAACCTAGGGAGAATAGCAACAGTGCTGAACCTTCTCCATTTGTAGACAGTCTGTCTTACCGTGGACACATGAACATCAAGACTTTTAGAGATACTTTTGTAACCCTTTCCAACTTCATGCAAGTCAACAATTCTTGATCGTAGGTCTTTTGAGAGCTCTTTTGTGCCAGGCATGGTTAACATCAGGCAATGCTTCTTGAGAACAGCAAATTCAACCCTGGTGTGTGTTTTTATAGGGCAGGGCAGCTTTAACCAACACATCCAATCTCATCACATTGATTGGACTCCAGGTTGGCTGACTCCTAGCTCCAATTAGCTCTTGGAGAAGTCATTAGCCTAGGTGTTCACATACTTTTTCCACTCTGCACTGTGAGTGTTTAAATGGTTTGATCAATAAAAACATGAAAACATATCATTTTTTGCACAGTATTAGTTTAAGCAGACTGTGTTTGTCTATTGTTGTGACTTAGATGATGGGAACACATTTAATGACCAATTTATGCAGAAATCCAAGAAATCTCAAAGGGTTCACATATTTTTTATAGTGATTGTAAGTCTGCATACAGACTTACATTTTAGGTTGTTTTTTTTTTTATATATGTATATATATATATATATACATTTTATTTCAGCATAAATCTCACCCAAAGACTACTGCTTCATTTTAAACTGCATTAATGTAAGGCATATGTTTTTACAAAAAATAGTAAAATATGCTATATAAAATGATTTGAAATGTTCTTGGCTTTTGGAAGGCATCTTGCAATCCCCTCTCAGTGTCTCAAAACTACCCAGGGCGTCTCGACCCCCACTCACTTTGAGAATCACTGATTTAGGGAAATGAACTCAACTAAAATGAATGGATGAAAATAATACAAAATTTTGGTTTATGTCTTTATTTAAACAAAAAAGCAGAAGAAAATATTAATCATATGCACTAAAATAAAATATTTTCAGTACATGATAATAAATGAGTTGGGTTATGACATACATTTATTTTTCAGTCCCCTCATGTACAGAAACTTTAACATAAATATCTATCCAGCAGTGGGAAAAGGTAAATAAATCAAGTTATTTCCATCTCTCTCCTTTATTTACAGTATATTTTGACTCTTTCTTTAAAGTACCCATGTATTAACTTGACATATGACATCCTTTTCAGGCAGTTCAATTATTTGTCTTTACATGCAACCTGGTCCTACATCTGTTTTTCTCCCAGGAGTGTATTTCACCTCCTCATTACATTATACCAACATAATTGTGGCCTTTAGAGGGCACTATAACGCGGAATCTAAGTCATTTGAGGTCCAGTCAGAGTTGAGAGCAGTCTTTAGATGAATCTAAAACTACCTCACAGACTTTTATTCATCTATAAAATGTAAATGTGCTTTTAGGGATGTGACGTGATTTATATGTGATTTTTAGAGCCTTCTCACTCTCTTCTGACTCACATTTAGTGTCTGAGGCAGGTGTTTGTAGTGACAGACAAAATTCAATCCCATGTCTGTAACCATGGCAGCAACAGAAAGAGAAATGAAGAGAGGGTGAGCAGAGGGGGAGAGAGAAAGTCTTGTTTTCAGTTTCTGTGCTCACTAGAAAAAAATAACCCCACAATGACAATTTAGCTCTCCTTTCCATAAACAATCCTGAGCCAATTTGCCTCAGATTTCATTTCCTTTGTTTTCATGACACCAAGTCAGCATCTATCTTGCTTCATTAAGCTACAGACAGATTTCATATGAGAAGTCCTGCAGTGATAGTCGGGGGTCATTCTCCCCCCAGCAGGTTTGCATGAATAATAGATGACCTGGTTTGGTAGATTAGGGAGAGGTCAAGACGTGGAGGAGGGAACAGCTGTGTTGTGTGATGTGCAGGATACACGTGGGCAGAGCAGAGGGGACATGTAGCTGGGATTTTGAGTTCTCCAGGATCAAAAGATATGAGGACATCTAGCTTTTTTAGTAATGTGTCAATTACCCGTGCCATACACAAATACTGCCCCATACCATCATACATGCTGGCTTTTGTAGTCAGCACTGTAAACACTGAGCACTGTAAAGGAAGCCGCTAATCCCCCTCAGTTTTAGTCTGAAAGATGAGGCATACATTATTTCCAAACTAAGTTTTGAACATTGACTCATCAGTAGGGATTTAACAACGCACTTAACTCAGAAAAGGATACATATATACTGAAGCCACTATATTTAAGTATTTTACAACATCATTGGTCTTTTGCACTGACACCTGCATACATGATGTTCGATATTTTATGATTCTTATAATGATACCACAACAGGCTCATTGCTTGATCTAAATTTTAACATTTTGCAGTTTAGACTACACATAATTACTTAATAACCAATTATTTAGCACAGGAGAATCATCACTGAAATGTCCTCTTGTTCTTACATTTGTTGCTCAGACAGCTGTTGATAAATCAATTAATGTGTGTGTTTTAAAACAAATTAATTTAGGCAGGCATAACTCAAGTTTGAATTAACTTCAGGTAACTTTGAATTTATCAGAATACATGTTATGGCAACTAAATGTACCTAATTCCATCCATTTTCTATACTGCTTATCCCGTTTGGGGTCACAAGTGGGGGTGGGGGCGAGAGCGGGGGGGTGAGCAGGGGGCATCCCTGCTGTCATTGGGTGAGACTTATTAAAATGCATAATTCAAAAATAGTTGCTAATATTGTCCTGGATGGGGTCCTGTAGTTTTGGATGCTAAAAAGCTCACTTTAAAGAGTCAATGTAATGAGAAGGGTGCAAGAAGGCAAATACAGAAAGAAGATCAATTTTAATTGTCGATAACTGCTGTTGATAGACCTGTGTATTTTCAAAGTTGAATATCTTGTTTTAACAAATGCTATCCTTTCATATGGTTATCTCTGATATTAGTGGTGAGATCCTCTTACATCAGGGGTCAGGGTCAGCCCGCTGTCCATTTCAATTGGAAAATTCTAAAACTAAACTGAAAATGGCCTACATTAGAACTTGAAGCTTGTGCGTGACTGTATTGTACTTAGTTTCAGCACAAGGAGGTGGAACGATGCTAATTCTGTGGACAAACATTTATTTATTTATCTTTTTGTGACCTACTTGTAAATGGTAAACTTACCAGCAACCACAATAACAATATCAGCACCAATGGCATTCCAGGGGCACATAGGCCAATCATTCTTTCTTGAAATGTTGATGATTATGGCTTACAGATAATGAAAACCCAAAATTCAGTGTCTAAGAAAATTAGAATATTGCATAAGATTAATAAAAAATGGATCTTTTAAACAGAAATGTCAGGCTTCTGGAAAATATGTTGATTTCTATGCACTCAATACTTGGTTGGGCCTCCTTTTGCATGAATTACTACATCAATGCAGTGTGGCATGGAGGCAATCAGCCTGTGGCACTGCTCAGGTGTAATGGAAGCTCAGGTTGCTTTGATAGCAGCCTTTAGGTCATCTGCATTGTTGGGTCCGGTGTCTCTCATCTTCCTCTGGAGTCTAGACAATACCCCATGGATTCTATGGGGTTCAGGTCAGGCAAGTTTGCTGGCCAATCAAGCACAGTAACCCCATGGTCACTGAACCAGCTTTTGGTACCTTTGGCAGTGTGGGCAGGTCCCAAGTCCTGCAGGAAAATGAAATCAGAATCTACATAAAGCTTGTCAGCAGAAGGAAGCATGAAGTGCTCTAAAATATCCTGGTAGATGGCTGCGCTGACTGTGAACTTATGAAAACACAGTGGACAAATACCAGCAGATGCCATGGCAGCCCAAGTCATTACTGACTGTGGAAACTTCACACTGGACCTCAAGCAATGTGGATTCTGTGCCTCTCCCGTCTTCCTCCAGACTCTGGGACCTTGATTTCCAAATGACATGCAAAATAAACTTTCATCTGAAAAGAGGACTTTGGACCACTGAACAACAGTCCAGTTCTTTATCTCCACAGTCCAGGTAAGACGCTTCTGATGTGGTCTCTGGTTCAGGAGTGGCTTGACACGAGGAATGTCACATTTGTAGCCCATATCTAGAATTCGTCTGTGCATAGTGGCTCTTGATGCGCTGGCTCCAGCCTCAGTCCACTCCTTGTGAAGCTCCCCCAAATTCTTGAATGGATTTTGCTTGAGTTATCCCTTATGCTGGTGCACCTTTTCCTACCACATTTGTCCCTTCCACTCAACTTTATGCTTGGATACAGCACTCTGTAAACAACCAGCTTCTTTAGCAATGACCTTTTGTGGCTTACCCTCCTTGTGGAGGGTGTCAATGACTGTCTTCTAGGCATCTGTCAAGTCTGCAGTCTTCCCCATGATTGTGTAGCCTACTGACCCAGACTGAGAGACCATTTACAGGCTCAGGAAACCTTTGCAGGTGTTTTGAGTTAATAAGCTGATTAGGGTGTGACACCATGACTTTCCAATATTGCACTTTTTCACAATATTCTAATTTTCTGAGACACTGAATTTTGGGTTTTCATTATCTGTAAGCTATGATCATCAACATTTCAAGAAATAAAAGCTTATTAATATTTCACTGTATGTGTAATAAGTCTATATAATATGTGGGTTATACTTTCTGAAATAAGTGACAAAGAATATTGAACTTTTTCATGAAATTCTAATTTCTTGAGATGTACCTGTACATTGGATTGGTTATGGTAATTTTATCAGTCACAACATGCAGTAAATGAACATGTCCTCACCATCCTTATATATTTCTGTATGTGGAGCTCATTGGAAATAGATATTTTGGACACCCCTGCACTGAAAAAAGTAAAACATTGGTTGAACTTGGTTGAAAATGAAGTAATCAACCACACGAAACATTTTGAATTGAATCAATTAATATTTTTTTTTAATATTAGGTAAATGCAAATTTTTCAAGTTCATAGAAACTATGTTAGAAGGTTGAGCAAACCTAATTATTTTAAATTGTCCTAAACTAAAAATAAATGTTTCATTTATTACCCAATATAAATATTCCACTCATTTGAACTTAAAATGTTTAAGTTTATACAACCATTTCATAAAGGTTCTAAAAATGCTTTAAGTAGAGAATACAGCACTCAATCCTTTATCCATCCATTTTCTATAACGCTTACCCTACTGGGGGTTGCAGGTGGTGGTGGTGGGGCTTTAGCCTATCCCAGCCAATTTAGAATCACCAATAAACCTAATGAGAATTTTTTTGGAACTCGGAAGTGGCCGGAGTACCCGGAGAGAAGCCACGCGCCGCTATGCCTCCCACAAGTCTTAAAAGTCAACTCAACACATTTTTCCTGAAAACTCTTGCTACTTTGGCCCGATGGGAGAGCAAAAATGTATTAAAGGGGACATATTTTGCACCTTAAGACAAGTTTACACCGCGTTCCACATTATTATGAAAATATTTTTCTCTGATTTTCCTAAATATTAATGCAAATGACAGTCAGAATATTTTTCAAGACATCAGCCATTAGAGCATAATTCAAATGTTTTTGAACAAACTTCATAATGACAAAAATAATTAAAAAAAAAAAAATTAAAAACCTCAAAATGTACTGTTCCACATGATTAAGCACAACAGCTTTTTAAAATATTTTATAGGTTGTAAAGAACTGAAAATGGTCATCTGTAGAAATTACAGCATCAGGGGGTCATATTTACTGAAATCAAAGCTATTTCAATCAAAAACATCTTAACAGGACAAGTTCCATGTTAGCATAGGAGCCCTTCTTTGATATCGCCTTCACTATTCTTGCATCCTTTGAACTTGTGAGTTTTTGGAGAGTTTCTGCTAGAATTTTTTTTGCAGGATGTCAGAATATCCTCCCAGAGCTGCTGTTTTAATGTGAATTGCCTCCCACCCTCATAGATCTTTAGCTTGAGGATGCTCCAAAGGTTCTCAGTAGGGTTGAGGTCAGGGGAGGATGGGGGCCACACCATGAGTTTCTCTCCTTTTATGCCCATAGCAGCCAATGACACAGAGGTATTCTTTGCAGCATGAGATGGAGCATTGTCATGCTTGAAGGAAGTTTTGCTACAGAAGGCACGATTCTCTTTTTGTACCATGGAAGAAAGTGGTCAGTCAGAAACTCTATATACTTTGCCAAGGTCATTTTCACACCTTCAGGGACCCTAAAGGGGCCTATCAGCTCTCTCCTCATGATTCCGGCCCAAACATGACTCCGTCCCCTCCTTGTTGATGTCCCGGCCTCATTGGGACATGGTGGCCATCCACCAACCATCCACTACTCCTCCATCTGGACCATCCAGGGTTGCACGGCACTCATCAGTCAACAAGACTGTTTGAAAATTAGTCTTCATGTATTTCTGGGCCCACTGCAACCATTTCTGCTTGTGAGCACTGGTTAGGGGTGGCTGAATAGTTGGTTTATACACGACTGCAAGCATCTGGAGGATCCTACACCTTGAGGTTAGTGGGACTCCAGAGGCACCAGCAGCTTCAAATACTTGTTTGCTGCTTTGTAATGGCATTTTAGCATCTGCTCTCTTAATCTGATGTATTTGTCCGTCAGAAACCTTCCTCATTATGTCTTTATCGGCACAAACCCGTCTGTGCTCTGAATCAGACACAAATTTCTTCACAGTACGATGATCATGCTTAATTTTTCCTGATATATCAAATGTTTTCATTCCTTGTCCAAGGCATTACACTATTTGACACTTTTCAGCAGCAGAGAGATCCTTTTTCTTTCCCATATTGCTGAAACCTGTGGCCTGCTTAATAATGTGGAACATGTGGAAAAGTGCATTTTGAGGTTTTTATTTTTAAAAAAATTATAGTTATCATTATGAAGTTTGTTCAAAAACATTTGAATTATACTCTAACTGTTGATGACTTGAAAAATATTATGACTGTCATTTGCATTGATATTTAGAAAATCAGAGAAAAACGTTGTTTGCATAATAATGTGGAACGCGGTGTATATTTGTCTCAGAGGTCCCCAAAACATGCCTGTGAAGTTTATTGCTGAAAAAAACAGCAGTATAGGATTCTTGCAGGAAATGGATATTGCTCTCCTGATGTTTCAGGCACTTCTATCCAAAGTTTAGAACCTGACTGGGACTCGAACTATCAAAAGTCAAAAGTCAGCAGGATAACCCATTGAACTATCCAGCATCTCTGCTAGTGGCTGAGAGGAGGATCAAGAGAGTTCACATATTTTTGTTAGAAAAACCTGAAAAAGTGATTTTTGCATAAGTCCCCTTTAAAATACTGCAGTGAAATTACAACCATGTAAGAACAAGAACATCTCAGAAAACGAGAAGCTTACAGTCTCTGAACTTAGGCTGTCATATTTGTAACCTCTGGATATAAACCTCAGCAATAAGCGCAGTCTCTTAGAGGGAGCCATGAAGGCGAAGGATAAATTATATTTGGATTAATTCAACTGCACACAAAGCTTATGTTTTTCCTTTCCGTTACCAACTTGGCACTTTCTTCTCAGTCGAAGTTGGGTTGCTGGATGCCTGTGCTGGAGTGTAGAGGGAGAGCCACTCAGAAAGTGATGGCTGCTGTTGCATCAAGTGTTTTTTGAATCCACTCGGGACCTATAGGATGTTGTTATGAATGCGCATGCGCACAGCAGGCTTAATGCAATAAAAATACATTGATCCACTAACAGAATTTAATTTGGTGTCCAGCTGCCAGTTTAAATAAAAAAATATAGGTTTAACCATTAAGATAATTTAGAAGATTTAGATTTAATGGACAAATCAATAATTTTAGGCTGTTATAAAACAAAAATTACATCAATCCAACTACAGCATTGTTGTACTTTTTCAATGTCTTATATTCAATCATATTATTTATCTGTTAAGACTTAATCCTAAAACTGTGAGAGGTCCCAGTGAGCTGCAAGAAATAACAGTGTATCAGTGTATGCAAATAAATAAATGTTAAGTCACAGCAGCTGGTGAAAAGTCGTACGATCATTTATTTACTTAGTTTGTAAATTTCACAAATACATGGTCACCCCTCAGCAGTGACCCATTTACACAAGGTGGGAGATGTCAAACGTTACATTTGATTGGAGTGGCAGTGTCACATCACCATCTGGACAGGAGCAGAGTGTTTCCAACCTCATTTTTGTTCAAAGTGCGGCAGTGTCACATGATCATCTGGGTGGAAACGGTGTTTCACACTCTCTGGATCTTCCTAAGAGCAACTCATAAGAATAATAAAATTTAATAAATACCTTATATATATATATATATTTTTTTTTTTTTTTTGGGGGGGGGGGATTTTATCTCCATATACATGCATTTTCTTTAACATGCAAGGTAATTACAATGTTATACTTTGCATTATAGTGTAAATAAAATCTGCATTAACTCATTAAACTTTAGGACAAACTCCTGCTCAGTAAGGGAAGAAAATCAAAAAGCTATTTACAAATGCTCTTTTATAGATAGATCTATAGATCTGTGTTTTTTACACACCATCCATTACAACAGTTACATCTGCAATCCTGTATTAGCCTCTCAAGAACCTTTATCAATAAATAAAGTATTTTAATACAAGATGCTACATTACCATTTAAGGTAAAGGAAGTTTAAGTTCTAATCATTGGATACATAAAATGATGATCATTGGATTTTCATGTGAAAATAAATGTCATAAAACCAATTCAAAGTTTTTTCAGCAGTCATTTCATGTGGATAAGATTTCCTCTCAAAGTAGTCATCCTTGGATAGACTTTGTGAAATATTCTGATCCATAAAGCATTTATGAGAGTGATGTTTATGGGTTAAAATTTCTAGGTGATCACAAGTATATTGACCAATAAATCACATTGAAGAAGAGGAAGGAGAAAGGGAAGAGGGCCCTGGCATACAGGTCAACTCTTTTGGCAGCAGAGGGGATCACTGGTTTGGGAGGAGGAGGCTTCTTGTTGTTCTTAGACTGGGATTTTCCAGAACCACTGCCGGTATCGATAGGCTTTCCATAGCAGTCAAAGTTCGACAGCTCAAAGTCCCGCGGGAGCGAGCCCACGATGCTGAAATCATTGGTCCGCAGGTCAGACTTGGATGTGCACACCTTCTTACAGCGAGTCTCAGCCACCTGGGGACAAGAGAGCAACATGAGGGTAAACAGGAGAGATTAAAACAGTCTGCAGCAGTGACTTTATCCATGTAAAATCCACAAATTAAGATAAGACTGGACTAAAAGTCTGTGAGTGCTGCTGGCAACCCCTTAGGCTGTGTAGCCTCACCAAAGTGGTTACAAACTGACCTGATGGGCAAATAGAATGGGATTATCATACACAGAATTAAGCACTAACTAAAAGAGAGTATTTCATCCAAAAGTAAATAATTAAAGTGCACAAGAGGAAACACTATCCAGCCACTGTACTGTGTTGGTTTAAGTTTCTCTTTGGGTTGAGATTTTAACTCCCAAAAATGGAGCATGACCTAACCCACGCCTGTGCATGTTTTCTACAAGTCTGGCCCTGCAGGACCTGTCCCTGTATTTATGGGCCCAAGCACAGTTTAAATAAGTTGGCTGTTATTATTATTAATTTCTGTAATTAGGTAGCTTTTATGTGCACCCATTTTTTTTTTAGTACTTTTTAAATTCAGTACTTTTACTTTAGTTTATTTGGGGGGGGGAAGGCCTGCTGGGGTAATGCTTATTACTTATATATACACTAATCAATAGATTTGTGATATCAAAAACATACATTTTAAGGAGGTACTGATATAAAGTAATATAAATAAACTGCTTAGAGAGTAGTTTTTATTGAAAATACATAGTAATTCATAAATGTGACCAGTAGACCTGGGCAGTAATTATGCAGCATGCCTACAACAGGGAAGTTATTCAAAAGTTATTACAATAAAAATTGACCAAAAAAAAAAAAAGGTAGCAAATAATTATGCTGTAACTCCATGTCTGGCAGGATGTCTGACTACCCTTGAGTCCGACTGAGTCTTAGCCTGACGGGAGGGGCAGGGTTCCTGGCCCAGACCAGCTCTGGGCTTGTTACCATAAACAAGGAAAAATCCAAGTCAATACATAGGGTGCTTAACAAATTCATTAGACCACCTGTCATATTTGTCTCAAAGACCATCCAGCATCATGAAGTGCTTTAATGCAGACCCTTTCATTTTCAGTGAGCTCTCCAGGTTTTACCATTTTGGACAGGAATGAGGGATTTCAAACTGAATTCACCCAAATTTGACCCAGCTCACTGGGCTTCTCTGAGAAGTCAGAAATGAATCAAGCATAACATTCAACCACTAAAACTCATTTTTCCCTTCAGGAATGCAAGTAAATAACTATAATTTGACATATAAATCAAGAAATATTAATGTGCTTTACTATTTTTTCAGTTTTTTGTAAATCAGTAAATTTGAAAATTCATGGATAACAATAATAATTATATTTTAGCATTAAAAATATCATTTGGGTTAAAGAGTTTCTACAATTTGGTGTATTAAACATTGCAGAAACATAAAATTTTTTGGTAATGACCAAGGCTGTTAATTTAGGACAGCTGTGGCATAAACCATACTTTGGTTAGGGTTAGGGTGGTCTAATAAATTTGTTAAGCACTGTATATCTTAAAATTTAAACGCTTTTTTTATTCAGGCATTGTCATGTAAATCTTTGCACAAACTTTGGGCAACTAGACTTCATCAGAAGAACTACATGACCATGGCAAAATATTTTTTCATTTTTAAAAGACATTGCCCTTGAAAATTCAAGTAAGTGTGGCAAAGTTTAGACGGTTTCTGGTATACCTTAAAACTAGCCATTTAATTTAACTAACATAGAAATGTGTTTTTTTTAGGAATGTACTGAGTACACATCCTTCACCCTCTTCCTTGTCCCCTCTCTCTGCCATCGTCTCCACCACAGCTTTATTTCAGGAAGGAGTGATGTACAGATTCATGAAACACAGATATATAGATACAATTTCATGATTTGACAGTACCAGCAAATACGTCTATCTGTTTTTTGAGTCTTCTTAGGTTTTGTGTAAGATGTTTGGGCAATCATGTCTTTATTTTAATAAGACATTGGATCGAGCGTGAAATGACTTGTGGGGAAGGAGATTCAGGTCAAACTTTAACACAGGCCTTAAGTTGAGTGCAGCATAACTGCATTGGCACTCACACCCAGACTTCACTTGCTTTTTTAAGTATCTTAAACCCTCATTTCAAGGTAAGAAATTGTGAAAAGTACAATGTGTTAGTTTCTCTGGAGTTTTACTTTCAGACTAAGGCAGCATGAACTTGGTATAATCCCATCTATTTTGCTGTAAAGTGCTCCTTTCCTGTTGTCCTTGCTTTACATGTTATGCACTCTCCTTACAGATTCCTCACTGGTGAACAAAACTGCACAAATCTTCATATATTTTTCTGACTATAACTGCATAATAATACAAAAAAATGCTGAAATGTCTACTTCATCCGACTTCTGGTCTGTGCATAAAGAGTCTTTGTGTGCAAACAGTGGCCATACAAGCCGAACTGTGTGAAACATTAAATGAGGCTCTTTAGGATAGTTGGACTGAAAACTGACTCCGCTTTGATAACCCAGGAAAGGATCTGTTTGATCCAGAAGCTTGGGCAGGAAAAAAAGACTGCTATTTTAAGAGAAAAAAGAAAGATATTTCTTGCCAAAATTAGATGTACTTTGTACAGTGTTGCCTAATTTGGATGTTCTCTCATGCAAGGGGTCTTATAGCCCCTCTGCACCCTGTGCGTGCTTTCCCAGCGGACAACCGGTGCTTATTAGATCCATCAACAGAAGGATGTAGTTTAACGTCATCCAACAAAATCCCTTTCATCGACATCCCTGAAGGCCTGCAGTGTGAACAGGATCTAATCAGACTATAACTGCTTACTCAGTGAAGTCATTAAGCTCATTAAGGCTTCATTATTTTGATTTGGTTTTGACAAGAAAACGCATTAAACCTCAATGGAATAATGTAATGCTTTAAATTCAAATGTGGTCCAGACTAACACAGAGCTAGAGATCAATTAATTCCAATAATGTTAACAGTTGGAAGACCCACCTGACATGCTGCATGCCTGATGTGCATGTGAGCTTCTGACTGAGCTTTATATGTGTGTGGTAGAGACAATGCCAGATTTTAATGATTGAATTTGCAGGATTTGAATTTATAATATATCTCTATGCCTCCCTGCAACAAACCTGCCTGAGGATTTTGGAAATGAATGAATCTTGTAAATTCATTTTGCACACTACTATTTGTCACTGGTATGTTTACATGCAGTAAGAAAAAGCCCATTTATTGTGTTAGTCTGACTCAAACTAGAACTTTTGAAAGGTATGTAAACATGTTAGTCTGACTGAAGTTGTACTGAGTTAATTTTCTCAGTTTGATGAAAATAAGACAATGAATTTGGTGGCTGATGTCTTCTTCCATGTTGTTAAGTGCCGCTCTGCGTTCTCTCTGTCTACATTAATGGGTTTTATTGTTGTAGTAGGGGCTGTAGTTTGCCAGTCTTTTTTTTTTTTTTGGTGTATTTTTCATTGGTCAGTTTTTTTGTTCACTCTCTCTTTTTGTTCCTTTTGGCCAGTGTCTTCAGTCTGATTTTGTCCTTTTTATCTTGTTAATCTATCAATTGATTGTTTATTTTTTATTTAATTTGTTAATAAAGCTTGGATTTTTCATTCAATTTCCAGTTCTGTGTTGGTGACCTTTTAATGTTATCTGTCTCTTTTGTGTTAGTGTCTTGTTTTAAGTCAACTAAAGAGGCCATAACACACGTCTACACCTCAATCAGACCCATACCAGCTTAGGCCTGGCACATACTAGCGCTGACTAAAGTCAGCAATAGCCTAATGATCAGAAGGTTCCAAATATTTTCTTGAAAGATTTTCCTGAGGTGCGTTAAGGGTGATCATTTCCTCTCCAGTCAAAAGAGGATCCAAGTTGAAGCACTGTTTTCACAATTCACAGGTCAACTGAGTTACATCAGGCCAGATGATCGGATAAAGTTTCTCTGTTTTTACTCTCTCTCTTTGGCACAAAGGTGCTCTCTTGTTCTCCCTCTTCCCTCCCTTTCTCTATAAAATGAGATGAGATAAAATGAGAAATAATAATCAAAACTATTTTCATAGGATCTGGGAATGTGAAGTAATGCTCTGTGTGCCTTTAAACAGATAAAGATGGGCCGTATATTGTAGTGGTGCTGCTGGTGGAAACAGATTCTTAAGGAATTTATTATTAATATTTTCTCAACAGACTGCATCGTCTTCATGACAGCAATAAAATCCCTTAGAAATTCAATACAGCTGATGATCATAAAGCTAGATCTTAATCAGATTTTACTGTTGCAATATTTTGGAAAAATCTATATCATTTAACAAGAGTAGGTTTGATTAAGCACATATGAACAGTCCACATATTGGGATAAGCACAAACACACAGAAATCATCAAACCATATCTACTAACATGTAAAGTGCTGACATGGAGTGGTGTCCCTCCTGTCCCATTGACTGTGTTGTTTCTAGCAGCAGGGATCTTTCCTGCAGCCTTCTCCTTCGATGCTATCTTGGCTTTTTCAGCCTCGATGCACTTTGGGCTGTTGAGCATCACTTGAACCACGGCATACTCCACCAGCGAGGCGAAACCGAACAGCAGGCAAGCGATGAGCCAGATGTCAATAGCTTTGACGTAGGACACTTTGGGCAACTCTGAAGCCAGGGAGGTGCACTCAGAGGACAGCGAGAGCACTGAGAGGATGCCTTAACAAGGAGGGAGACAAGTGAAGTCATCAGTCAGCAAGAAAGACAAAGTAGAATGTCAGAAAAATAAAGAAAAATTGACTACTGTTTATGACATCTATGAAACTACTGCTGCATAGTTTTAGGTACCGACAACAAAACAATACTTTGAGAACACGACACAGGAAGTATAACCATGTTCTTTGCAAACCAAGCGATGATAAAAATTACACAAAATATGCCTATTTCAATCTGAAATATAGTAATGTGAACACATCAAATTTTAAATGCCAAAAAGAATTGAAATGTACTTTTAAGATCAACCAATAAATGTAACTAAACAGCTTATTCAAGTTAATCAATGTCAGCTTCTGACAACTGTATTTTTAAATGTTTTATGCTTTAGACGCATTTTAACCTTGGAGTTGGAATCACAGGGTAGCTCATGATACCTGATACTTGGCCCTTGATGTAATACTCAGATTCTGTGATTGATATATTCAAAGTTAACTGTATAATGACAGTTTCACCTCTTATCAAGCCCAGTTTTTAATTCCTTTTCTTTTAGTATTCTGTCAGTTTGTTTTCACCTGGTTCTATCCTCATTCATATCATAAGCCCCACTGTGAGGGGTAATAAAGAGGAGACATGAGTATTGGCATGAAATCTGCTCAGAGCATGTTTTAAAATATTGATATTTGGCAGGGGCAATAAAATAATTGTATCACATGAGCCAGTATGATGACATGTTGGTGGTATCAAACATTGTTGTCAATGCTTTGTAAAAGGCATGGGTCATGAAATTCTAACAGTTATCAATTTACTAAAAATCAAAGTGTCCAGGCAACTATTATCTTAAAACATATTTTCCAATTTTTTTTTTTTTTGGCACCTGGTTGTATTGCCGTACTACTGTCAAATGATGGCTGCAGCACATCCAAAAGCTGTTTGGTAAAGGCAATTAAATAACAAACGAAGAAGAAAGCATGAGTGCCGGGTGACACAGCTGTGGTGTCATAGACTGTAGAGATACTAACTAACTTAACATTTCTTAATTAAAGAAGCCTTCCATTTAAATAAACATGGTTAAGTAAACAGTCAACAAAAAATCTTTTTTTCTAAATGTTGTTAATTTGGTTGTTTCTTAAGTAAAAATAACTACAGCAGATACAAAATCTGTTAGCCCATTTATATTAGTTTCTATTATGTGTTAACATTGGGCTAACAAATTGAGCTGTACATCCCAGTCCATCTGTAAGGCAATTAGTCAATGGCAGTACTTCATAATTAGACTGGACGGTTGAGCTAAATTTACATGAATCAATTAGATTATTTTACAATTTGGGCTTCTGCAGTTTTCAAATCACAGAAGGTGCAATATTTCTTTACACTGAAATAAGTGCCAAATACTAATTTATTACATTTTTTTGCAGCAGAAATGTTATGCTTTACACATCATGCAAAAATTCAAGTGTCAATTTTTCTTAATAGAATAGTTTGCAAAGCATCCTACTTTCCTTTATTGGTATTTGTTTTTCCAATTAAAAAGCAGAATGACAAAAATTATCCTTACATCCAATACAGCAATTCACATCGAATTTGCAGTTGCAATATTTGCAGTAAGATGTTGTTCATTCCTGGGTAAATCTATTATATATTGTGTTGGTTATATTATACAATTATTTATTGCTTGTATTTATTGAAAAATTATGAGATAAAGAACTTAAATACTTAGAAATTAAGTCTCAACTGCAATGTTGGAAAAAGAACTGTGCAATTACATTTTTTACCAAAACTTGTTCAAACTTCATACAAGGTACTGAGATGTCAAATATGTTGAAAAAAGTACTTGGATCAATACCCAGCTCTACATAATCTAGAGCTGTGCCTCTCAACCGGTGGATCAGGACCCAAAAGTGGGTCTCGAGAGTGTTTTTTACTGTGTCATGACTGTGTGCCAGGAAAATAAAATAATTTGTCAAGAAGTTCACAAGATAAGGAAACTCTGAGTGGACACACATCTAAATATTTTGCTTTACTTAGGTTTCTTGTCATAATGAGTACATTTCAGCTGTTTTCTCAGGTTTTAAGCCCAGTTCAGACCAAAGATTTGTGACACAATGAAATGGTTTTAGAACATCACTGGCAAGAGTTGCAGCAGTCTCAACTGAGCTGTTGCAGCTCGAATCGGGCCGCCTGATGCAGTTGGCAGTGATTCAGCTTGAAAGTCACAGACAGTTGGTTTTAGAACATTGCAAGCAGATAACTGTGGAAAAGGGAAATATAAATCTCCCTTTTGGCCTATAAATGCCAATTTCATTCAAAAAAATCATGCCATTCATTTTGGAAATGATTACATCTATATTTTTTTCATCAATCATCATGATCATCATTTGTTATCATCCCCGTGTGGCAGTGAAATTTTGTGGCACATATAAACACAAAAATGATTTTCTAGCTCAATCTTATATAATGAAGATATCCACTAAGAACAGTTAATTTTCCACTGAAAAATCCAGCTCCTGCAGCCTTTCATTTCTCATGGATAACGTCAAAGGGCCACGTGAAATAGAGTCCTATCATTTCTGGATAAGTTTATGTGTGTTGAATTTCACTGCTGCACTCTGATGGTGATGACAAGGATTATTTAGTAATCAGTAACTCTCAGGCACTTATGTATAATGAAAATGTTACACATTATCACGATGACAAAAACACATGAAACAAGACTAGGTCACAACCTAGTATATGGCTGACTGCAGCTGTCTGGGATGCCTGTTGAACTGCCTGACTGAGCTATGTGTTGTGGCAGAGTGATATTTTGTTGGGGTGTTTGTAATTGTGCTGTTCCTTATGTCTGTGGGTTGAGAAGTGAAGGATTCCAAAATTTGAAAACATAAAGCCCTGTCAGCAGAAAGCAGCTAACACGCTACATTGACTCATATACATTGTATGAATATATTTAACGTACATCTGGGAAAGCTAATAAAATAAATAATACTGCTCTCAAAATATTTCCCAAATAAATCAAACTCTAAATGGAGCATGGAGACAATAAAACTGAAAGAATGACAAAATTTTACACCTTTTTTTTTTGTATAAAAGCTATGTTACACAATCTGGTACCATCCTCATTGATATGAAATTTATTATTACTGGTGACTGAAGTTTATATTGCTCAATTTTCTCCTCTCTCTATCTCTGTCTCTCTCTGTGTGTGGAGCCTGAATGGTACATGGAGCCCTAAGCAACATCATCCCCCCTCCCCTCCAGCTTTTCTTTTTATCACATCTGATGGCTCCACAGAAACACATGCCCCTACACAGACACATTGAGGCTACCACAGTGCTAATGTTGTTAGCGGAATGGTGAAGAGAAAATATCCTCCCTTTATTCTGTGCTGTTTTGTGCGGGGAGGGTACACATCACTACAGGAGACGCGCCAAACATCTTCAACTGACCGTAATGATTGGAAACCCATACCAAACAGACTGGAAGCAGAGCGAAAACATCTTTTCTGTCATGGAAAGCTTTCAGTGTTGCTCTCTGCACTGGTTTAATAAAGACAGGTTGTCCAGTTCAGACAAAACCGCTGCTGCAGCTAAGTCCAAGCTAATCACGCCCCTAGCAGGCCTTGTATACAATCAATCGCAAAAACAAATCCTTTCCCCCTTAAATATTACATACTCATGCCAGAGCAGGTCATCACAAGAGCATCGTTTTCTGTTGCAGAAAGCTTTCCGTTTTGCTCTCTGAACTTGCTTTAATAAAGGAATGCTGTCCATTTCTGACAAAAGTGCTGCTGTGGCTAATTTGAGCTGACAACTCCACTAGCAGGCCTTGTGCTCAAGCACTCACAGAACAAGAAATCCTTCCCCCCCTTAACTATTACATACTCATGCAGAAGCAGGTTGGCAGATGAGTGAAAGCACCTTTTCTGTCACGGAAAGCTTTCAGTGTTGCTCTCTGAGCTTAATTTTATAAAGAAATGACAAGTTTTGACAAAAGTGCAGCTGTGAATGATTCTGAGCCAATGGCTCCACTAGCAGGCCTTGTATACAAACATTCACACAAGTAACCCTTTCTCCCCATTACATACTCATGCTGAAGCAGGTCAGAAGAAGAGTCAAAACATCTTTCCCAACATGAAAAGCTTTTAGGGTTGTTTTTATTTTTCATTTCATACAGAGATGTGGTCTAGCTATGGGTTGCACCAGCTGTTCAGAAGTTCAAATGTAGCCTAGTTTGAATGTAAGTTCTTACTTACGACAGAGTTTACACTCACCTAGCATTAAAGGTGTTGCACCAGCCGTGATAGTTTCAATGTAGGCTTAAGTTGTAACTTAAATCTTACAGCTACCCCCTACTAGGCATAAAGTCCTCCATAGAGCATGGAGCCTCATCCAACCCCCGCCTCCCGCCTCAACTCGCACGAGCCAATCACAGCCCGGTTTGCTGACACACACCAGAGTTTGTTCAAAATTAGCTGATACAGCAGTATGTTCAAACGACTGGAATTATCTGGAAGCTAGAACAAAAAGAACTTCAAAACCCATGGGTCCAGATGCGGCAGCAAGTTAAGCTAACCACCGGGCAGGTGCTGCTGTCAAACCCATGTCATGATCACAGACTCATAGAACAACTAACAGACTTTCTACGAACTGTACAGAGGACTAACTGGCTCAGAAAACTGAAAACCATGCTCTGTGAAGGTGTATAATCTGGCTGAGTAAACATCTAAAGGTAGGCTTCATTTCACCTGTGATTGTCTGTGATAAAATTAGAATTATATTCTGCAATCATGCACGTTTGGGAGTATAGAGGTGTTCTTATGGCATAGAGCTGCTGAGTGTTTTCCCACACCTGCTGTTTAAGTTTAAATGAGGTTATCAAAGTTATTGTTCATAGCTGTTGTTTTTCTAGCCAAAGTGTTATTGTTACATGCAGCAACAGGCCTGCATATTAAGTCATGCAGACTATAATATTATTAAAAATTTCAGCACCTTTGTGATGCAAACGCTTGTTTGCATTTTGCTTTTGACGTGCTGTCGTCATTTCTTGTGCAGCTTTATTGCTTCGTGCTTAGCGGACAATGGTGCTTCTCTTTATTGTTGGCAGGAATAAAGAATTTTTTTTTTCATTGTTGTTAAAAGCTTTCCTATAAATAAGAGTTTGGCCGATTTGACCTGACTTTTAATAGGCCTAGATTGAGAGAGAGAGAGAGAGAGAGAGAGTGCGTACATTACGCACTTAACAGGAGGACAAATATGAGATATAACCATTATTTGAAACACACAAGTCATCTTCTTTTTAACAGTGTCAGATAGTCTTTGGTAAACCTATTGTGCGCATTGCGCATAAGTCCTGCGTCTGAAGCGAAAATTCCAGTCTGTGAAATGTTAATTTATTATTCATTTAAATGTTGAGCAACATGGATTCTCAATAGCTTATAAGCAGCAGCTTATTCACAATTAAGGTTCCAATAAACATGGCTCTGATAAATTTAGAGTTTATAATAAAGACAGCAGTGATGATCCACGTAGACCAGCAATCCGTGTGCAGCTACCACATGTTAGAGTGCTTTTATAAGACAGCACTGGTCCGTTAAAACACTGAATTCTTCTGTGCTGCACTATTCACTGGTAAACTGAGACATAGCCTACTGTCAGACTAGATTATCAACTCATACTTTTTTATCACCTCTCAGTCATTTTCTGTGAGCACTGCTGTTGCTCTCTCCCTTGCGCCTGGTTGGCCAGGGAGGAGGAGCTGATTTATTCATACCGTCGAATATTACAAAAATACAACGGCCCACTTAAGGTGAGCTGTGGGGAGGCCCTGTGTATTTGCATTACGGGGCTGGTTCTCCATGATCATTAACACTGTTTTCCCCAAGCTGAGATATGTTATTTTAAGCCGTTGTCATCTGTAGCAAACACTGGGTTAAAAAATGCTCTTCTGTGATTGGTTAAAGTAAGAGGAAACTTTACATCTGCTGCAATATTTTCGTAAGCTTGGAAGTAAATCCCTACTAGTTAAGATCAACCTTACGCCTCCGTGGTGCAACCGAACAATGACACAACTTAAGTTAGAACTTAACTAGTTTCAACGTTAGTGTGGACTTTACACCATAACTTCAGGTAGAACTTGTGCATATGTAATGATAATCCAGAATGCTATAAGATGAATCTCCTTAACAGTCAAAGTGAGAAGAGGACAGACAGTCCTCTTTGAGTTATTACAGACAATACGACGCCAACATGACACTCTGGAGCCATGTTCAGTTCAACTGGGCAGTTCGGTGCGGCAGTCCAGTGCAGGAGGATTTTCTGTTCTTACACCTCTTTGTCCACTCCTGCGTCTTAGAATCTGTTGTTTCCGGAGTTTTCCTAATTCTATTGTAGAAGAGAGTTTGTTTTGTCAAGTTTTGAGCCAAGTCATCTTGAGACTTAGACAAGACTTTCTCTCCGTGAAACACGTTTTCTTCTCCAAGTCTGTGCCAGATTTAATAGAACAATTGGATCTCATATCTGATCTGCACAAGATTCTTTAATCTTTTTAAAGCCTTTGCACTAACTTTTTAGGCAAGCAAAGTTTTTGTCTCTTTTTATCGCACGTCTGACTTCACTGTAACCCAAAGTCACATGATGTCGATGTTTTGAGATGTTCATTCGATATTAATTGGACAATCTGAGAGCTGTTTTTTTGGAACGAGAGATGATTTTTCCAGAGTCTGTGGACAAGAATCTATGGCTGTGTTCATCAGGCTGAGCGACCCATTGGCGCCGTGGCAGCCCAGCTGAATCCATCCGGGTCGGACCAGAACTGGCACACGACAGCCCCGGCGTTCAGAACTTGCCAGGCGTTCTCCTCCAGGTGGCTTCTCTCCTCGCCGGCCTTCTTTAACGGCAAGCAAAGTAGGATCCAATCCACTCTTCTGGTGCAGGTGTCTCCAAAGTTCCAATAAAATTAGTTCAGACCTATTTTTCTTCCAAATTCACACTCCAAATTGTACACCGTTAGTTAATTTTCCGTTACGGTTATCAAATAATCCTCTCTTCACCAAACATCCTTTCTTTCTTGTCATATTTAGTCATGTTCTGTTTATTCATTCACATTATATTCGTATAACCCTGTGATTTATGCTTGTTATTTGTTGATGTGATAATAAATCTTCAAAATACAGTCGGTGTTCAGGAGATCATTGTGTATTAAGCTGAGAAATAGAGACCCTGTTACAAGGACTCATTCCCTTTAGAAACTAGATTGATTTACAGTTAATGTTTTTGTTAATTAATTAAAAGTTTTGATTAATTAATAACTACAATATTTTATTGGTTATTAAATAACCAATCCGCATAAGCGGTGGTGCCCTATTCTTCTATGAGGTTTATTGATAATATTAAGTTATTATTAAACTTTATCGCTACACATAGCTGGTGTAACAGGCTACAGTTCTGTTAAAAAGATGCAGTGCTAAAGCTATATCTGAGGTATTTACCACAGTGGAGGCAGCCATTACTGAGGGCTTTCAGTACAACTAAACCCAGCCCATGCAACTCTGTATGTATGGCTCTATTTACCACAATGGAGACATCTATTACCGACGGCTGCCTGTACAATAAAACCCAGCTCTGTATAGTATGAGTGTGAAAGTAGCATCAGTCAGTCAGTCAGTCAGTCAGTCAGTTACTCAGTCAGTGAGACACAGACAGAGCCATCTGTAGGGCTGACCTCAACAGTTGGCCAAAAACAGTGAATGTGCAGTACTGCTCCTGTTGTAAAGTCTGATTTACTGCAGTAACTCAAGAAGTAATCACTTTAAAGTGAATAACTTGTTAGAGTCACTGCCATGGAAAAGATGCATTGTCTTCCTCAGTTGCAGCAGTGTGGAATGGCAGGTGTTTAGAACATTGCAAAATGGAATGTTGCAAGCACTTGAAAGTTTTAACTCATCGCCTTGTGAATCTGAAGTCTGAACTGGTCTTTGGACTCACTAGTCTTCTTTCTCAAGAAAATAACAAATGGGTTTCCAGAGTTAAAATTACCAGAATTACCAAAATAAACTTGAGTGGTTGAAAATCTTTGAAAATTTTGGGTCATGATTTCTGTTAAGGAATTGGTGGAGGGTCCTTAGGCTAGACCAGTTAGAAACAACTGACCAACCTTTTGCTTGGAGATTAAAAAGATTCATTCTGTCCCCAAAACTCAATATACTGACAAATCCATCCCCCAGTATTTAATAGAAAACAGAAAAAAACAGCAATACAGAGAACATGACCGCAACTTCAATCTCATGACCCTTCCTTTTCCTTTTCTAATGTGTCATCTCCAAGAGAACAGACAGCCTGTGCTGATTGTAACTTCAAATTGTTTTTCTCTGATGGCTAACAGGATTACAGGTTAGAGATCCCCCCTCCAATGGCTCCTCTGAGAGTTTTATAACCACAAATGAACGGCTGCACTCCCTTCACCTACTCTAATGATTCTTTAGAGAGATAATAAATACAAAGAGATGACCAATGGGTTTTGCCTTGCAGCCTCATTATGGTCACTCATCAAGGGAGAGTTCATACAGGGTTCAGGATTTCTAATCAGACTGCTCCCTCCTCACTGGGACAGAGTGTTAAGAGAGCATTGTCATCTGTGAAACCCACCTATTATCCACTAACAGAGGGAAACATGAAAGGTTGTGATAATGAAATATAGCATTGTTTCCTGTCTTCCCCTATGACACACTCAGCTGCTTGTAGAAAATAAACCCCATCTTTGATTCAGACTGTTTTGTAATCCAACTGTAAGCCATTTTGTAGGCCTCCATCAGCTGTTTCCCTCTATCTGTAAAGAAGACACTAAAGGCCTGATTCACTAAAAATTAAACACTGTTACTAATTTAAAAAGAAGAAAATCAGAATTTGCTCCCACCAAGTGCACTGTTCCAAGGTCTAATTCTCAAAGCATTTCAAGTTGATGATACACAGGCAAAACCACACCCAGTCTTCTTTGCTCTTATTTTGTGTCTGAATTTGAAGAGAAGCTATTTACACCTTAAATTTGTTCAGAGCTCTTCTTTCATGCTGACAGGGCACTATTTTAAATGAAAAAGGAGAAACTTATCAAGTTTTTTTTAAGAAAAGTAGATGCTTTCATACCTCTCCTGTCATGTGGGTGAACTAAGAACTGCTAGCAGCCCTGGACTGATTTATCTCCTGGTAATATCTATAAAAGTACTATAACATCTGGAATACACAGGTTTTCTACACAATTTCAAAAATCAATCAAGAAATTAATACCACGTTTTGGTATATTTTCTGCACAGTAAACTGTTAAAAATGAGGGCATGAGATCTGTCAGTACACCAGACAGGACTGAATTTTCTGGTTTATTTAACTGTTCACAAAATGTCAAAAGGTACAGGGGAAAACACATTTTGGGGAAAAGTAGCACCAACCCCTGTTTGGTGTGGTCTGTGTCATTATGTATTCCAGCACACTGTGAGCAGTGAAGCCAAATTGCCACTTGCAACACACTATGACTGGGGAAGAGTTTTCAATTGCACAGTCTTGTGCAGTATGTGACAGCGGACACTGCATTGACTTGGGGAAATGATGTTGTATGTCTAAGCACTTCATATTAGGAATGCACAGTATTATTGGCATGACATCGATATCAGCAAAAATTAGCGTAGCCCTTTAAAACCTGCGGAAGCGCCGGTGCTCCCAGTGCATATCCAACCATGCTTAGCATTGCAACCAAATGAGAAAGAGCAATAATTCTTATGCATATAAAACCGGATGGGTAACACTAAAATATCACAGATTAATTGTGTCCCAGAGTACTGTTTCCTTCCAGAAACACCCCTCCTTCTTTTGCAGAAATGTAGTAAAAAGTGAATACATCAAAACAACATATTGTAATATAATCCAGACCGCTGCCTTTCTTAGCATTTCCTACATTACATGTAGATCACTGATCATCAACTGGCAGCTCAGGGGCCTTATCAGGCCCCCCAGAGCTTCCTGTCCGGCCCCTGAAAGATCATTCAATTCAGAAAAGGAGGAAAAGACAATGTTGTGGTTTTAAGTGTATCCTTTGGCTTTAAAGGTCTGCAGCTGTTAAATCCACCCCAAAAACAATTTATATTGAAATAGTTTTAGAATTACTCAACATTTGATCTGTTTTTACTGAAATGTACAGTGCTTAACAAATTTAATAGACCACCCTAACCCTAACCAAAGTAAGGTTTATGCCACAGCTGCCCTAAATTAACAGCATTGGTAATTACCAAAATCATTTTTGATATTTCTACAATGGTTAATACACCAATATGTAGAAGCTCTTTAACCAAAATGATATTTTTAATGCTAAAATATAATTATTATTGTTATCCATGAATTTTCAAATTTACTGATTTACAAAAACACTGAAAAAATAGTAAAGCACAATATTATTTCTTGACTGATATGTCAAATTATAGCTATTTACTTGCATTCCTGAACAGAAAAATGAGTTTTAGTGGTTGAATGTTATGTTTGATTAAGTTCTGACTTCTCAGAGAAGCACAGTGAGCTGGCTCAAATTTGGGTATTAAAAGGAGAATTCAGTTTGAAATTCCTCATTCCTGTTCAAAATGGTTAAATGTGGAGAGCTCACTGAAAATGAAAGAGTCCGCATCAAAGCACTTCATGATGCTGGATGGTCTCTGAGACAAATATGACAGGTGGCCTGAAAAATTTGTTAAGCACTGTACTTGTCAGCCAAACTTACTAGATATCTAAAAAAGGGGTAAGGTTGGCAAAAGTTTTACAAAAATGGGTGATAAATCGCAAAATGGGTAATGGAGTTGCACAAAGGGACAGAAATTGGTGAAAAGAGGTTCAAATGTGGCAAAAATGGTAAAAGAGGAAAAAAGGGGCACAAGTATAAAAAAATGGCAAAAAAAAAAAGTGCAAAAAAGTTGTGGAAAAGGGGTTTAAAAGTGGCAAAAATGGATAATAGAGTGGCACAAAGAGGACAAAATATGCAGGAAAAGTGGTTTAAAAGGGGTTAAATGGCAGAATTTGGGTTAAAGACACAAAGAGGGGCAAAAAGTATCAAAAATGTGTTAAAAGTATCAAAAAATATAGAAAAAAAAGCCTGGCGATGTAGTTTAAAGATGTTAAAAACTGGCACACAGGGGGAATCATTGGCAGGAAAGTTGCAAAAAGGTGTTAAGAGTAACAAAATGGTCAGAAAGTGGCAAACATTGATTTAAAAGCTGCAACTCTTGTTAAAAAAATGTAATGAAAAGAGGTTAAAAAGTGGATAAAAGTGAAGGGGGGTAAAACATGCAGACAAAGTGATTTAAGAGGGGGCAGAAGCTTGCAAAAATTGGTAAAAGAGGGAAAAAAAAGGCAAAAAGTATCAGAAAGGGGTTAAAAGTGTCAAAAATGGGTTTATATTGGTGCTAAATCACAATTGGGGAGGGCCCACTCTCTGGAATTGCCAGTTCTGCTGTCAGGCCTGTCTTCTTGTAGCCTGCTGCATTATAGATAATAGGGATAGATCCCCCTGGTAATGTCCTGCATTTTGAAAGAAAATATAAATGCAATTAAAATATGTTAACCGGACCAAAATGTTTAATTTTTTGTTTAAGTGAAAGTCTGGCCCCCAGAGGTTCTGTCTAGAATAAATCTGGCACTTGTGCAAATGTACTTGATGACCCCTGGTAAACAGTTGCAAAAAAAAAGTATGTGAACCCTTTGGGATTTCTTGGATTTCTGCATAAATGGGTCATAAAATGTGTTCCGATCTTCATCTAAGTCACAACAATAGACAAACACAGTCTGCTTAAACTAATACCACACAAAAAATGATATGTTTTCATGTTTTTATTGAACAAACCATGTAAACATTCACAGTGCAGGGTGGAAAAAGTATGTGAACCCCTAAGCTAATGACTTCTCCAAGAGCTAGCTGGAGCCAGGAGTCAGCCAACCTTGAGTCCAATCAATGTGATGAGATTGGATGTGTTGGTGAAAGCTGCCCTGCCCCATAAAAACACACACCAGTTTTGAATTTGCTGTTCTCAAGAAGCTGATGTGAATTATCCTAGCACAAAAGAGCTCTCAGAATACCTACAATCAAGAATTGTTGACTTGCATGAAGTTGGAAAGGGTTACAAAAGTATCTCTGATAGCCTTGATGTTCATGTGTCCACGGTAAGACAGACTGTCTACAAATGGAGAAAGCTCAGCACTGTTGCTACTCTCCCTAGGTGTGGTCTTCCTGTAAAGATGACTGCAAAAGCCCAGTGCAGAATGCTCAATGAGGTGAAGAAGAATCCTAGAGTGTCAGTTAAAGACTTACAGAAATCTCTGGCACATGTTAACATTTGTGTTGACAAATCTACAATAAGTAAAACATTAAACAAGCATGGAGCTCATGGGAGGACACCACGGAGGAAGACACTGCTGTCCAAAAAAAAAAAAAAAAAACATTGCTGCACGTTTGAAGTTTGCAAAAGAGCACCTGGATGTTCCACAGCACTACTGGCAAAATATGTTGTGGATAGATGAAACCAAAATTTAGTTGTTTGGAAGGAACACACAACACTATGTGTAGAGCAAAAAAGGCACCGCACACCAACACCAAAACCTCATCCCAACCGTGAAATACGGTGAAGGGGTCATCATGGTTTGGGGCCGCTTTGCTGCCTCAGGGCCTGGACGGATTGTCATTGATAGAAAAATGAATTCCCAAGTTTATCAAGACATTTTGCAGGTAAACTTAAGACCATCTGTCCGCCACCTGAAGCTCAACAGAGGATGGGTGGTGCAACAGGACAAAGACACAAAGTACAGAAGTACATCAACAACAGAATGGCTTCAACAGAAGAAAATACACCTTCTGGAGTATCCCAGTCAGAGTCCTGACCTCAACCCAATTGAGATGCTGTGGCATGACCTCAAGAGAGCGATTCACACTAGACATCCCAAGAATATTGCTGAACTGAAACAGTTTTGTTAAGAGGAATGCTCCAAAATTCCTCCTGACCATTGTGCAGGTCTGATCTGCAACTACAGGAAACGTTTGGTTGAGGTTATTGCTGCCAAAGGAGGGTCAACCAGTTATTAAATCCAAAGGTTCACATACTTTTTCCACCCTGCACTGTGAATGTTTACATGGTTTGTTCAATAAAAACATGAAAACATATCATTTTTTGTGCGGTATTAGTTTAAGCAGACTGTGTTTGTCTATTGTTGTGACTTAGATGAAGATCAGAACACATTTTATGACCCATTTATGCAGAAATCCAAGAAATCCCAAAGGGTTCACACACTTTTTCTTGCAACTATAGATGATGACGTACAATAACGTTTGTCTGCACGAACCTATCAAGTTGTTTTCTTGCAGGTCACGAGTCGCACTTGTTTTTGTTTCAACATGGTCTGCTGTATGGCCATCACCTCTGCTGACCTCACTGGGCAAAGGGTGCAACGGCATCATCAAGTGGACAGAAAAGCAAAAAAAAAACAAAAGATACTTTGTAAAAAATACGATATTTCGCCAGGCAAAATATCGTGATACTATGCTTTATCAATTTTTTCCCTCACCCCTAATAAATAACCCAGGTATGTAAGCCTCAGCCAACTTTTTACATTAAAATTGGCATTAAAGTGTGTGTGTGTGTGTGTGTGTGTGTGTTTTTAAGCCTCTCTCTATGACAATGTACAGTTACATCAGTATAATGCCATTACTGCGAAAATGCCACGGACAGTGCATACCTTTCCCTACATCATCTTCTCTTTCCTCCTTCATGATTTTCATATCTCACAGCATCTTTAATCAGAGAATTGTTTCGGCAATTTAAAATATAAATCAGTTTACATAAATGGACATATGCAATTATGAAATTATCACATTATCTTACTGAGCAGTCCTATTATAAAATACCTGTATTGCAGCATTGGGAGGTTTTTGTATTGTTCTTTTGAACAAAGAAAGTAAAGCATGTTGTTGACTGAGTAAGGATGATCTTTGTGCTCCTTTATCAAATTAATATGCTACCCGTATTTAGTCACTACACAGCTATGTTGTATAACCAATCGTTAAACCAGTTGATTGATATTAGCTGCAAACAGCCTGATCTGGACATCACTTGAATGAGTCCATTCCCCTCCAGTGACTCATTAATGGCTTATTTGAATAAGATCAAATAGGACCTGTGCAGGCAGATGTAGTTCTGCAGCACAGTTACAAGTTCATTTAATCCTTTGCCTCTGATTTGTGAATTAGATGGTGTCTTTTTCACTCATGCACAGGTTAAGCAGTCACAAAAAGCCTCACAATTCCTGTGTGAATAAGGACCAAATTACATGAAAACACAATAACAGTAATTTCCAGTTAACACAGGGAGGTAAACACACGTACATGAAACACCCCCCCAACACACACACAAACACACACACACACAGTACAGAGCAATAAATGAGAGTAGTCCCACACCTGGGTGTCAACTGACCTGGACTGATCCCATTTAGAGAAGAGTCAGAGGAGGCTTCCAGGAGGAGTTGGAGTGATGATGGGATGAAAGTGGTGATAAACAACTGGAGGAAGGATGGAGAAAAAGGAGGCAGTGGAAGACTGGGTTGGGATAAAAATGGATTATCTAGCCATGCAGCCCTGCACATAAAATGGTTCCTGTGTGACACGGAATGTGAATGACACAGACATATTAAACACAGGTTTAATTATGTTGGAGAAGGAAAAAGTGTGAGGTGGAATGGACATATTTCCAAATAGCTTGTGAACCAAGATGAAGAGGCTTCTGCCCCCTTTCAGTCATGCAGGATGAGGGGCAAACTACAGGCAAGAGGGACACTAGAGATCTGTTTAGTGCCTGATTTTTCAAGCAAAACTTCAACAAGAAGTTGTACCGTACCATTTTAGCATCCCCTTGAGGCTCAGGCTAACAATCCAATCATCTATGTGGCCCTACTTCAGCCTTGGCACATTGTGCTCTTCCCCGGTTTGGGGAAACAGCCCTGCTCCTCTCTGCCCCAAACCTCTTCATTAATTGGGTTAATAGGGATCAGGTGTGCTCTGCTAGCCACCTTATTGTCAGCTCATTCTCTCTGTCTCATGAAAAACCCTTGAAGCCTACTGTGATTTGCTGAAGGATTTAGCAGAAAGACAAGTGCCAGGGGTCATCTCCTCTTAAAAGCCTCGCACCAGCATAATTTAAACTTGAGTATTCAAAGTTTGTTACATTTTTGCAAAACTGTGTCCATTACTAAGAAGAATCATAAAGGAGAAAGCAAGCTGAAAAGCTGAGTAGTTTACCAAACTTACAGAAGCAGGATATTGCATTTTGGATATTTGGTGATTAGATGTAACTGGTCACATTAACAGATCAATGACAGTTATTTACCTTGGTCCTGCAAACATGTGCAAGTTCAAGGCATATATATTGAACATAGTTTCTAATTGAGAATAGCACTTTTATCATTTCAGGTGTTGCAATAGCCAAGATAGCTCCAACAAAGGCAGAAGTTACAAATCAATTTTTACACCTAAGCCCTGGTAGGTGTTAACCTTGCAAAGCAGATGGATATGCCCGTTTCCTTGTTTTCACTGGCGAATCCATCTTGCAAAGCTCCCATCTGAACCGTTTGGGCCCAGTTAGAAAGTGAGAGGACCAATCAGCGACAAGGGGCAGTACTTTCAGTCGCAGTAGAGTCGTGACGTAAACAAGCAGCAGCAAGAGCTGGTGAAGTTATGGAGGAAGAGATTAGCATGGATGCTGCTAAGGTGCCAGTTTTATCAGAACTTTGTTAAAAGAAGAACAAAGAACAGCAGGGAGTTGTTTTCTTTTCAAAAATGACAAAAGTCGAGTACTTACATGTCTATAGTCCCCATGTTTCGCGTTATTCCTCAGTAGCTACGTCACATTTTGTTGCTCTGATTGGCCCGTAGAGATGTGATAGAACGTTCATTCAGTCATAGAGTTTTTTCAAAGCCTCTGCCTTTTCTCAAACATTTCCTATTGAAGCTTTCCCAGATGGATGTGTGAAACAAATCCATCTGGCATGTCAGGTTAGGTAGGTGTAACTTCCTCTATAAATTAGGTCATTTTTGGGCGAGAGCTTAGTCACAGCATACGATCACAGAAAACAGATATTTTAATTCTCTGTATGCTCATTTCTTTGTTGCAATACCACAATACCACATTTCCTGATGTGGGCATTCACAATAAAAGCACTTGAGCAAATAAACAACTACAGACTTTTATTGCAAAGATCTTGTTGAAAATAGCATTTATAATTGATTTAACACAGCTTTAGCATTTGTGCTAGTGAGTATATAGAGCAACTGTTTTAATAGCCACTTCACCTTGTTAAATGCCACAGCCCGCTTTTTGGATTCATCTAGGCTTAAAACAAGCGAGTCATGGGTTTAACTATACCTTTAAATGGTTGATTAAGACATTACAAACTGTAACTCTGAAGCACTGGGCTCAAGCAGAACCAAGCTGATCCACTCTTAGACACGGCTTGTGCTGAAGTCTCAGACAAACTGACAGAGATGCTCTGAAAAGCGCACACACTAAGTGTATGTTGCTGTTATTAAACACAAACTCGGAGAGAAGCGGGCACATGTTTTACCTTGCTGTGCTTCACTATAATTACACTGATGCAAATAGGTGACATTTGGCTTGTTGTTGCTTTTGGTATTTGAGCTAAACATACTGATGACTGGGTTCTGAGCCGTTCTTTGTCACAGATCATCATTGCTAGTGATGGTATTGATACCGGTTTATCACCCAACACAAGGACACGGTGTATGTTTTGAAACATAGAACAACTTGTAGGATGAGGAGGGGCAGCTTGTTTTCTGGGCTGACTGGTGTCAGCGGTCCTCTGCAGTACACACCACATCGTTCAGATGGACTTTGTTTAGTACTCAAGCTGTTTTTTTTCCATAAGTGGACACAACTGCATCAATCTAATAGCAGCATAATATGGAAGATGATTTTATCTCCTGATATCATTGTTATTTAACACTAGCAGTAGATTACGGATGTAGACTTTATCATCTTCTCATTATGCTCTTTCTTATTTTACAAATACTTTTGTCACTGGTGGCAAATTAACAACAATAAATCAATGCTTTTTATGGCTGTTCGTTTTTCTAGAAACAATAAGGCATAAAGGGAACACTATAACTCTGCATCAAAAAATGCCTATCACTGATAGGTGACGTAATTAAAATATCACCACTGCAACACAATTTAGTTTAGTGGTGATGTTTTTCTCTTCTAGTGAAGATGAACCTTACAATTGAGGTGAAACTATTATAACAAACTAGTGTAATTTCAACTTAGGTTAAGTTGTGGATTCTCCAGTGTAAGTGAACCCCCGGCTCAGAGCTAACTCCACCCACCTCCGTAATTCAAAAAATGCACAGAAAGTGAGCAGTTTGGTACTGAGAGGAGGGAGGGGAAAAAGACGGGGTTTTCCAGTTGAGACAGGAGTGACAGTGATGTCCCCTTGTCAGAGAGAGACACAGACTTAAGACAGAGCTTACACATAGCTGGTAAAGCAGGCTAAGCAAAAGTCTTTTGTTTTTCCAATTGAAAGAATGGCTAAAATTCCTGACACAGGTTCTTTAAGCATAAAAAGCATGTAGAGCATTCCAGAGATGAGTCCCATCCGTCAATTACATCAGTAATAAGTGTTGTATCACATAAAACAACACCAGACATAGTACCATGCCTGAGAGATAAAGCCCTTCAGGATGTCAAAGTGATTGATGCTATCACGATGGAGATGAGTCGGGCCACAGTGTCAGTGATCCTCGAAAACACATAAATCCCATTAAGCATTTTTATCCCCTACAATCTATTATCCATTGTCTTCTAAAACAGGACTTTCACACCTAATTACCTTGATAAAACCCACGTTTTTCCCCACCTATCTTTTTTTATCTGGCTAGCCATGTACTCCAATTTGCCCTGATTGAACAACAAAAGGAATATTTAAAGATAGAAAGTATTGGTAAATTTCTGACAAAGATGATTGAATGGATAAAATAACCCATACCCAAAGGGACCCTTGCAGCACTGGCATCAGGGTTGATCCAGAAGGACAGCCAGGAGAGGACTACAATGAGCAGCGTGGGGGCGTAAACACCCATCATGTAGAATCCGACCTGTCTCCTTAAAGTGAAGATAACCTCCACACATGTGTAGTACCCTGCATGAAGAAGGAGACAAAAATGATTGGCTTAAACAGACAGACAACTTCATTATATATCTGGACCAAGCTGCAATTTTATACTTGAGACTTCAACACCTCATTTATCATTATCCACTACAGTACTGTGACATTTTTCAAGACTGACAGGATGCTTTAACTCAATTTACAGTTTTACTTCAATTTCTGATGTGACTGGCAGTGTCAATTATCTGAACACCTGCAGATGTACGAAAGAGTTGCAAAAACATTGCAAAAGTTGCAAAAAAAAGTTTTCTCTATCCAGAGATCAGGCCCTTCAACTCATTCAAGCCACTGGGTGCCTTGTAGAAATTTAAAGCCAGAGAGAGACTATAACTTGTTGCCAAAACTCAAAATTAATGCCTTGAAAACCTTGTAATACAAAACTAATGGCTGGTAGGATTGCTGGCATTATAGTCAAACATTTCTGAATTAGATGATTTTTTGTGTTTGTTATTTGTAGAAAATCATGAGTTAAGTTATTTTTACCAAGTCATATATAATTGATGATGAAAATTTACGATGACTCGATCATTGAATAATAAGGTAGTAGGCATATATATATTTTAAATTTGGCGACTTGTAAAACGTTTTGATAAGTTGTTTTCCTATTGGACAGGATTGTTTAGTACTGTGCCCATACACAGTTGCTCTCTCTTCCCTGCTGGTCTGCTTTCACATCATTCCATACCAGACCACCGGAGCATACTTGCCTAAGTACACTCTTCTCTACTGTGGTGGCAGAATGCACATTTGTTGGTTTGCAAATCCAAGAAGAAGAAAGAAAAAGAAGCAACCATGACAACCAGCCAGGTCAGCACTGTGCAGACAATACATTCTATCCTGCCATTACGAATGTTCTTCATTATTTTGCCAACAACCACCTTCTTTCTACTTCCACATTTACCATGTAGCTCAGAGGATCACATGGGCCTGTGCTGCATGGATACAATGTTTTTAAAGAGACAAAAGATATTTAGAATCCACTTTACAACTCTACTTATTGACAAGTACTCCTTATTCAAGCACAGTTACATCTCCTGCATACCTTGCCCAAGTACACATTAATCTTGCTCAAAAACACCTCCTCAAGCAGATTCAGGCACAGTGCCTGAGTACAGTATGCTTGTATTCACACTTACCAAATGGAACTCGAGCCCAATGCTAATGTGAGCCCACCCCTAAACACAGCCAAGGTCTGCATGATACCTGAACATGGGTAATTTTATTTAGTTCTGCACTGCTGATATCAAATATGATTAAAAAACAACTTATATTTAATGATCCATAGTAGCTATCGCTGTTATATTGATTACACTTAGCTTTGGCATGCTGCACCAGTAAGTAGGGATGTCCGAATCAGCATTTTTGGACTTCAATTCTGATCGAATTTTAATATTGAGTATACCGATTCTGAGTCCCAATCCAATACTCATATTTGCCTAGATTAGAGTTTCAATGTTTTTTTGTTTTATTTTTAAATTAAACCTTAAGTGAACAGAATAACTACTAGTTCTCTCAAGCCTATGCCATTTAAGTTATTACAGTTGTTGTTAAAGAGGGGGTATAATACTTTTCCTATTTTTAAAACATAAATATAAAGTCAAAATGTTGGGTGTCCATACTCCACGTATGCAAATTTTCGAACCGCAAGATAAACGTACGCGACAGTAATCTTGGAATTAGCGTGTAAACTGATGAAAACGATTTGTTGAAAAACTCCGAGATTCGCCTGAGATGAGATTTCGATGGAGCAAACTGATGAGGTCATCGCAATAGGATCTCCTTACTGGTTCGTGGTTCATCCATGCTGCCGGCAAAGCGGAACAGCCATTTTGCCATTTAGCAACACAGTAATTAAAAAATTACCAAACAGATACGTCCTCTTCTATCCTTCGCTGCTGCAGGTTTTCCTCCCCCCACTCTCCAAACTATCAGGATCAGACTCCGGGTCTAACACGTACGGACGTATATCAAAATTCGCCATATTTTACTCAGTCAGACCGGTTCATTCAAAGTTTTCAACTACTAGCATAGCAACATTAGCCACACTGGAGGGGGCGGGCACAAAACATTGAGTCTTGCCACCGGCCAGCCTCCGGAAAATCAGCCAGTTGGAGGAAAGCAGGTCCGTGGAGAGGGGGGTGTTAAAGAGACAGCAGCAAAAACAAAGCATTTCAGATGGAGGTTAAAATAAGGGTTTTTCAGGATGCCAGTGTGAGAAACATGAGGAGTTTTTTTGAGCTGTAAACCATGTAATGCTACTATGTGGGTATCAGAGAGATGGTGTAAAGCCTTGAAAAAAGGCATAATACCCCAACTTTAAAGACATAAAATATCATTTTGACCCACAACAGTGCAATAATTAGTTAAAAAAATTAAAGTAAGATATTCACTTGTGCAGTGTTCCAAATAAATCACACATGAATCAAAATCTACTTAAAGTGGTCAAAACAGCTTGACCTGGGCAGCCAAAAAAAAACAGAATTCGAAAATTGAATTCCAATAATCCAAGTTCTACTTAAAAGTGCTGTAAACAGCTTGAATAGTCAGGACAAATAAAGTCAATAAACAAATATGAAATATCACAATCCCACTTAGAAGTGTTATAATCAACTTGACTATATTAGTCACAACAAAAACTGAACTCAAAAAATGAATTCAAACATCCCAACTCCATTCTAAAGTGGTGTAAACTGTTTGAAATGAATAGGTGCAAGATTGAAAACAAATAAATCACTCCAATTTGAAACAATCCCTGTTAAAATGTTGCAGATTAATCTGAGGCATAAACCAAAACCCTTACTTAAACAGCAGAAAAACCTGTATATCAAATACAAGGCACTCTAGTTATCACAATGACATTTCTAAAGTGCAAATGGAGCTGCTATATTTTTGGTTGCCTTACTCTTATTTCTTCACCCACTGTTACCATAAAATGAAGTGAAGCAGGGCTGGGCAATAAATCCAGTATACTCAATGTATCGCAGCTTTCACCATGCACAATGTATAAAATGACTATATCGTGAACATCCAAGTATAAATTATGTGGAAGTTTTAGCTGTCAGCGTACATTTCTCGCTGGATTTTCGCTTCTCCCATTGTCCCCAAAGGTATCTCTCACAGCAGAGAGCTCTCTCTCTTCCCCGCCCATCCAGAAAACTCCTCTGCACATGTGCGTTTTTGTATCAGAGAGAAAAGCAAACAGGGCAGTGTGGTGAGTTAGCTGTATTTTGAGCAGTCGTTCAACTTTAAAAAGGAAGAGGTCAAACTTAGGCGGTAATTGTTAAAATACGCCACAAGATGACTCAGAGATAACAGCAGCAGTAACATAACATGCCGCTAAAGACTTGAGCCCAGAGCTGTTGAAAAGCCAGGATTTAAAAATCTCATAAAGACACTTAACCCAGAATACGAGATTTGCCTTGGTGCAAACATTTTGCTGAAAACTCCCTGCCAGAGTCGTACATGTCAGAAAGAAGACGGCCCAGCATCGGACAAATCCACTTCTCCATGACTACGGAGCCATACCTCAGCGTAACAGTTCAAAACACCGACAACGAGGAGTTAAAATGGTCCCACCTCCAGACAAGCTGTTTCCCCCCCATGATCACAAAGAGGAGTTTCTTGCATAAGGTCTAACGAAGCTCTCATGTTATGAACTTGTCAGAAACTGGTCCAGTGTTCATCAGCATAGATAACAGACTAATGTAATCACAGCTGTGAGCCTGAATGGTGGACTAGACTGCAGGGTTCTGGCCTGAATGGTGGACTAGAATACAGGGCTTTGGCCTTTGGCTGCATGCAGAATTAGTGAGTTTTGTGTAGGTTTGCTTCACCCTTAATAAGGAAAATAATCATTTCATAATCAGCAATAGTAAACATAACACAGAAAACATTTCAGGACTGTCCATACACTATAAAATACCAAGTATATCATGGTTTATGTATGTTTGATTCATTAGTAAAAGATTGAATGAAGTCCTTTTCAAAATAAAACTGCTAAATTTGACGTTATATTGATTTTTACCCTTTCTGCAAACAATTTTATTAAAAATCCAATAGAACAGTCTATTTTTATCACCAAACTACTGTCTTTTGGGGCCGAATTAAATACAGCTGTTAAGAGGCCATTTCCAAAAATCGCAAAATATATCTTGTATAGGGATATAGCAAAATATATCGGGATATCAATTTTAGGCCATATCGCCCAGCTCTAAAGTAAAGGTTCTTGTTTAGGAAAATCAGCATCTCGATTTGTGATCTAATTTTTGCCTTACCTCTGTACTGAGAATGTTTTTCTTTCCTCTTTAAGGACAGAATTTGTTGCTTCATTGTAGCAGCCTTCTCCTCTGTTGCTATAGTGAAGTCACTGTATTTTGTTGCAAGACTAGTTCAAGGATGTCAGATCAAATTAGTATTAAAAACAGCCCTGCTGCTACTGCCTCGTCAAATGGTTGTATTACAAATACTGCAAGTGGCTGCTGGGCTGTTTTCGCCCTCAAGCTCTAAGCAATTTCATACTGCCGACAATTTAATAATGGGGTTGCTAATGTTGCTTCTAGGGGGTGTAAATCACCCGTTTCATCACAATACAATATGATATCGATATTGTGACAACGATACGATATTTTCCAATATCACAAAATCTATCACAATACGATTTTGATTCAATTAGAAACAAGAGCCTACAACTGATATCAGACAATTTTATAAACAAATTTCTTGCCGGCACAGGAATAGTTAATAGTTTTGGTAGTTACATTTCTTAAAAACAACCGTATTTGACAATGAAAAAAACACTATCTGTCTGACGAAATTCAACAAAGACCTGTGTTTCACTAAAGTGGCATTTTTTAAAAGTTGCAAATGTGTTTCATAACTTAAAATTGAGGACTCCCAATTACCCTAAAATTAGGAACATAACTATGGGCATTTGTATTAACCCTTAGAGCCCACGCGGCATGGATCTGTGCTGCAGGCACATCCCTTTATAAATCACTTGGTAACGTTTGAACCATAGGTCATTGACACTTTGTGTTTTTTAATCTGAAAGCTTGTCATTGTGCCTTTCTAATCATGTTCTCCATGCAGCTCTTACAGAACATTTTCTAGTGAGCCCTGAACTTGGCTGATCTTCCAGGGTTCTGAGGACGGTGATGTCGTAAATAACAAGAAATGAGAAGTTTAAAAATGTTCATAACTTTTGAACCACAAGTCATAGACACTTTTTCTCTCTCTGAAAGCTGACGTTCGTGTCGTTCGTTTACTACCCTTGATGTCTCCATAGCCGTTTGAGAAAGCCCAGAACTTCAGTGATTTTTCAGGGTCTTTACACCGCTTTCCACATTATTATGCAAATGACATTTTTCTCTTATTTTCCTAAATATTAATGCAAATGAAAGAATATTTTCAAGTTCGTCAGAGCATAATTCAAATGTTTTTGAACAAAATTTATAATGATAACCATTTTTTTTTATAAAAACCTCAAAATGCACTGTTTCACATTATTATGTAAAACAGAGTTTTAAAAGATTTTATAGGTTGTAAAGAACTGAAAATGGTCATTTGTTGAATGTGCAGCATTAGGAGGTCATATTTACTGAAATCAAAAGCTATTTCAATCAGAAACATCTTAACAGGCAAAGTTAAATGTTAACATAGGAGCCCTTCTTCAATATCACCTTCACTGTTCTTGCATCCATTGAACTTGTGAGTTTTTGGAGAGTTTCTATTTGAATTTCTTTGCAGGATGTCAGAATATCCTCCCAGAGCTGCTGTTTTGATGTGAACTGCCTCCCACCCTCATAGATCTTTAGCTTGAGGATGCTCCAAAGGTTCTCAATAGGGTTGGGATAAACACTGGCTTTCTGCCAGGTATTGCACTTGCGTTCGTTGGTTAGCTCATCAAGAGATGCTAGGAGGACAGCAAACTGCAATAAGAAAAGTCAGTCAAGTGTTTAAGAATAATGCGTTTAGAGAGGAGGACATTGAAGGAGAAACTTAGAATTAAAGAGCTTTGACCTGACTGGCCAGATATCAGGATGAAGCAACAAATCTGTGACTAATATCAAGAAGTAAGTAAATAAATCATTCAATAAATAATAGTTTTGTGGGTCTAAGCATTTTTGCTGCATTCAGGTCTGGTATAAATATTTTTTACTCAACCAGTCACTATTGAAGCAGTGACTACTTGCACCTTATGCCTTTTGTAATTTTTTTCTATTTAAAACATTCAATCCACTCTTCAACATAATTTTGTCATGTATTGAGTTGATAATGTGTGATAAGTTAAAAATTTAAGTTGACTGTGATAAGAGTTAGCTACTTGTTGCTGCTGATGGCCCTTAATATAGCCATCTTATTTTAATATTTGTTCACCAACCTCAGAAAATGCAGATGTAAAAAAGGCATATTAATATTACTTAACTCTTGGTGTAGTAACATTTTTTGATGTACCTCACATGCATAACATAACAAATTGGGATTTTGTTGTAGCCCCCCCTGAAGAAAATTGCACCAGCCGCCACTGGTTAAAACATATGGGCTGATGGGTAGCACTTCAACACAAACACTTTTGCTATTTTGGGATTATTACAAACATCAAACTTGAGAGGAAAGAGCTGGTATTAACTGCTTTCTGTGCTTAATTACAACAGCATGGGTGCGTGACGCTCACTTGCTTAATCTGGCTGTTCATTATAGAGCAAATCCTGCTGATGACTGAAGTCAGACTGAGCTGTTGTCTGTCACCTATCACTCTGCTATGCCAGTGGTGGCAGCAGTTTTATCTCATGTGTACAACTCAACACATGAATTAAAACAGGGTGATGACAGCTGTGCAACAATCCATTCTGTGGCAGAAATGTATCCAGCAACAGTATTGATACCAATAAGCAGCCCAACACTATGTCCTGTTATGATTTACTTGGTGTAGAAATGTGAACTAAGGGGCAATGTAACACTTGAACAGTGAGAGAAATGACCCACTACTGACTTGTTTATTAAATCCATTTTGGAATGAAAGATGAAATGTAAGAGCCAGGTCAAGCTGTTTTTTCTATCAGTCTTCTTTTGTCTGAGGAAAAAGTAAGGCAGAGCTGTGTGCACTGTTTGTTAAAGAGAAAGCTAAAGAGAATTTAAAGTAAGAGGTCCATAAGAATGAGGCTTTACCATTAGTCCATCCACCTTTTTAAAGGCTGGGATGTAATTTGAATTGATTACTTGTCTATTATGAATGGCTTTAAGTGGATGGGAACATGTTTCTTTCCACAGCACGGCATAAATCTCCATTTATAAATGATCAAACTGATCCATCTCGGCTGGATGTATTGTGTCCATTAGTCGCTTTTTACCAGCATGGCGTAGGCATACACTTCAGACCTCCTACAGCAGCATCGTGTTTCTGCTCTTTGAGTATGGACGGCAGCTCCAAAGGGACAGTAGAGTGGATGGACTGAAGTAATATTTAACTAGCCCTGGGATCTCTGTGGTGAGCTTTATACAGCATATAAGGGTTCGCCTGTGAGGCAGAGCAGGCTCCAAACAGTCATACACAGAGGTGATCTTTGTGTCTGGCAAGGTTGCCATGACGACCTGTTAAAAGGCTGACTCATTGCCAGTGTCGAACATCTCAAATGAGGGGGCACTGAGGTCAGGCTCCAAGATTTTCCATTTTATTTCTGTTTCACTTCAGTTGTGTGCTCATACTGGTCTGGCACAGTACAAAGAGCTTATTTAAAGATTTATATTATTTCAATTTTATGAATAATCAGTATTTTTGGACCTGGGGATAGCCACCAGCACATGTTATTCAGTTTTTGGTAACTTAAGTCAAATATTGCAAACATTTCCCACACAAAAGGGATTTTCCATGCAAACAGGGACCAAGACCAAAGTATTATGCCAACAGAGGTGGACAAAGGAGTTCATAAGCATAAATTAGAGCCAGACCGATTGACCGGCGGGCTGATTAATCGGGCCGATTATAGCGTATCACGGATTAATCAACACTGGCCAATATGTAGCCGATATATTAAATTTTTTGCTGCGCGGGGATTCTGTCTGTGTGTCCCTGCTGAACTCAGCCCGAGTGCCTTGCCCAAGACACAAGCGAATGCAGCAGCAGCTCTCCCCCACTCAGTGTTGCAAACTTAGTGACTTTGTTGCTATATTTAGCGAGTTTTTTAGACCCCTCTAGCGACTCTTTCAAAAATGCAACTAGCGACAAATCTAGCAACTTTTTCTGGTGTTACTGGAGAGTTTTGGAGACTCTGATGTGACAGCACGTATCGTTGTTGCTCTTCTCAGTGAGCAGCGGGTGCTGCTGTCGGTGCGGCTTTCACACAGGGCGCGGGTTTTCTGCATGTCAGCCGCATCCCTGGCATAAATATGATAATACTTGGTTTAAAAGTATGGAGCTAGAACAGTCTCAGAAAGAATAAATGAACACAAAAATGAATAAATTCAAAAAACAGGATTCACAAATGCATTTTGGGATATATGTGGCGCAAAACACAAAAACATTTTCAATGCACACAAAAATGTGTTTCAATCCATATATAAGTAAAAGAAATGTATAAATAAAAATAAGATTTGTAAACATGTTTGTGATGCACACACAAATATTTCTTGTTTTAAATATGTGCAATGAAAATTCACAAATGTATGCATGTAAAGATACTTGTTAGTTTCATAAAATACATATTTGAACTGTCTTACGCACATTTACAGAGTGCTTTTAACTTGTAACCTGCATTTGTGTGTTGATGTTTTGAGACTCGTCCAGCGAGACCAGATTCACAAACACATTTTTTCTACATGGGCCCGTCTGCAGCCAATCAGATATCTCGCTCCTTTACAGCCAATCACATGACTGTATCCCCACGAGGGGCGTTATGTGAAGTCACGGCTGCGCACAATGGATCTAGAATGATCTAGATCTAGACCCATTCGCCAGAACAGAAATGGTGTCTGGAAGCGGCAACCCAGTGTGAACGATCGCTTAATTTGTGCAAATTGCACACGCGATTAGAGGGAGTTTACTCCCTTGATATTTTCTAATACGCGCGAATAAACTCGCTCCGTTCGCGTGAACTCGCTGCCCAAAGCCGCAAAGAGGGAAGGGGCTTTCTTCTCCCACATCTGGCATCAGTCAGTCACTGCTGCTTTATCTGCTGTGGAAAGTCCATAACTGATGGACACAACGTCATGTCTGGGTGCATCGGATCCTCAAGAGACCTACACAGCTCAGTAAAGTCCACCACCATCTTCTCCAGAAACTTCACTTGGATGACGGCATGCTCCAGTGCTATTGTCGGCTAACCCGTTTAGCCCCTGTTAGCTTGAATCGGTACCGGGATATCACTCCAGGATATCAACTACAGAAACTATCCCAGCTGCAGATCAGCTCCATCTGTCTCCGGTGAGTAATTATGCATGTTTTGTTCATAAGTTCATGTTTTTAGTGGAAAATGTTCTACAAAGTGTGACGCATGAGAGGGGAGTGATAGCTGCTGATTAGGCTGTCTGTAGCCTATGTGCCTGTGGTCATCACAGAACTCCACTGAAAGGCCAGTGATTATGCCTTTAGTGTGAGGACATATTGAAGTTACAGAACTTTGATCCATATCTCATCACAGCTCGCCACATATAGACATGTGTGTGCTGTTGTATGTTTAAAGCACATAAACGCCCTAATGCAGTGATTTGATAATCAAAGTCACATGTCAAGGGGTCGACAAGTTACCTTCATACACCTCTTTGTTTCATCTACTTTGTCAAGTTAATTTGTATGACATAAAACTCATAAAACTTCTTGAGCTGCTTTCTGCTATTGTCTTACCATTCAGGTGGATATGACCATATGTAAAAGTAAACAGAGGCAGGAAATTATCTCACCCAGATGAAGGGAAAAGTAAAAGTGGCTGGTAGATTTCACACACCACCATTACTAATTCACAGCAGAAGACATGAGGACACTCATGTGCAGTCATGTACACGTAATATTACAATGATCTTTTTCATGGTGACTCTCATCCACAGTTTGTATCTGCTCCTCAGTTAAATTAAATGTTTTTCTTATGTTCTAGATATCTTCCACTGATGACTCCTTCAGGACTGTTGCTAGCAGCTTCCGGCTCAGTGTTCCCTCTGTCTGCAAGATCATCCTGGATATAATCACTGCAATCTGAAAACCTCATGGCATACTTCTCAGCAGAAGGATCAGTCCCATGGCAACTCACCATGTTGTGCAAAAAGCATCACATCACCACAGCTCTTTTAAGAGACAGCCACAGCACCAAGGAGCAAACTTCCTGCACGTTTATATATACCAAAATAAAGCTTTTTAAGTGCTTTGATACCTGTCCTAATATTATTATTATTATGAAATTCTGAATGCTAATAGAAATATTCAGTAACTACTTTTATTTCTTGTTTGAAAGATACATTTCTCTAGGCACCTCACATAGGAAGTAATGATAATAGGTAGCCTATTCTTAACAGAGTAATGTGCACAGATCCAGAAATAACTCATCTATAAAGGTCTTGATACCAATAACACACTTTATCTACTGGGAAAAAGGAGGTAGATCCTGGGCTTTAGAATGAGTAATTATTTACCTAGTGACAGGTAGCTCTTTACTTCAGATAAAACTATTTCAATCTAGGTTTAACAAGACAGCAACATGTATCAGGACAGCTGAATCTGTGAATGATTTTATTAGTGAAATGTAGTACTTGTTCTTTTAATTACCTTGGCAAGAGGCAAAATATATAGAATGCAGCAATTTAAGATGGCTTCCAATCAAGAAGTTTTTGACTGAGAGTGATCCCAGATTTACCAGCGGAGCAAACATGAGCAATATATAGACTTCAAATGATCATATAGTGCTGACACTGACATGAGTATTAATGTTAACCAAATATTTACTCCATGTTATTAAGAGAAACGCATGAGTTTGTTACCTTAAAAAGTCAAATTATGATTGTTATTATAATACAATTTCATTTATAAAAAGGACAAACAAGCAGGGACATACATTTAACATAACATTTAAAAAAAAACTTAAATTAATTTGCAACTGAAACATAAAGGAGCTTGCTTGGAGGAGTTAAATTGAAGAGAGAGGGGTCAGAAGGAGAGGAGAAAGGAGATTAAAGTCTGGCTCATCCCCTGCAGAGAGCGTTGCATTAGTTTGCAGAAGCCAAAACTATTGTTGGTTTGTTATTGCTGTTGGTTCCAATTGTTCTAGAGTAAGCAGAACAGTGCTATATTCATAAATCAGTTTATGAATTTAAAGATTAATTCTTTCATTCAAGGCGGCAATCTCTGCATGGAAAGGAAGCAGACTTTTAAGGAACATTTCATCCTTAGAGAGAGGAGCTGGAGCTGCTGGTGGACTGGTCCTCAGGGCCTCCAGAAACATCCTCTATACCTCCGTCTGGGCTGACTTGGGGGTCTCCTCCTCGGGGTCTCTGTAATGGAAACAACATATTTAGTGATACAATTATATCTTATCCATAGAATACTAGTAAGGAAATACACAGAAAAGGATAAGGTTGTGACATGAGAGGCAGCACTAGCTCTACCAAAGATAAACATACATGCATGAATTACAATCATAAAATATCTGGTCTAAAGAAAGCTGTTATAGATTACTTCCCTCCTCTTTTAAAGTGCTCAGAATGATCAGTTTAATAAAAAATCCATCATTTGTTGATTAATGTGGCTCTCTTCATTTACATACCTGTGGGAATAGGAGCTGGAGTGGATGGGCCAAGTGCGGGAGGAGCAGAGGCAGCAGCAGGTAGTAGTGTTTCAGAAAGGAGTACATGATGTTCTGATAAAATTCAAAAGTGTACATATGAACACAGTATATAGGTTCAGCTATGACACTATTTATATTTTTGTTTGTCAACATAAAAACAACTTTCCATTTGTAGTCTATGAAGACATTTCTCCCTAAATATTTCCTCTGCTGAGTGTGCTGTTAACAAACTTTATACCTCATCTGCTGGCCCTGATGCTGCTGCTGAGCCCTGATCTCCCTGGAAGTCCAGATGGCCCTGCACCGGACCCACTCCTCTCTGTCTCCTTTCTCCTCTCCTGCAAATACGTGTCTCTCAGTTTCTTTAATTTAATATACCATAGCTCATCTGATCAAAAACACATAACTGTTGAGTAGTGAGGGTGAAATTAGCATGCCTGACGATGTTATGCTAACTCGGGCAGTGCTAACTATGGCGCTAACTTGGTAATAGATGGCAGAAATGGCAGTGATAGAAGGATGTTTGTACAACTTACCAGGCAACCCGACCTCCTCACTCACTTTCCTCCAAGCGATCTCCTTTTACTCCTATGACTGTTCCACCGACACAGTCATTGGAATAACCACTATGCTCCTTGTGCGGATACAGGTGTGTGATTGGCTGTAAAGGAGCAAGACATCTGATTGACCGCAGACGGGCCCCATGTAGAAAAAATGCGTTTGTGAATCTGGTCACCGCTAGACGGGTCTCAAAACATCCACACACAAATGCAGGGAGGTTACAAGTTAAAAGCACATTGTAAATGCGCGTTAGACAGTTCAAATATGTATTTTATGAAACTAACAAATATCCTTACATGCATACATTTGTGAATTTTCATTGCACATATTTAAATCAAGAAATATTTGTGTGTGCATCACAAACATGTTTACAAATCTTATTTTTATGTGTACATTTCTTTTTTACTTATATATGGATTGAAACACATTTTTGTGTGCATTGAAAATGTTTTTGTGTTTTGCGCCACACACATATATATATATATATATATCCCAAAATACATTTGAGAATCCTGTTTTGTGAATTTATTCATTTTTGTGTTCATTTATTCATTTTGAGACTGTTCTAGCTCCATATAAAAGTCTAATATCGCTTTGCAGAGAAATGTTTCCAACTTTGTAGAACTGGAACACACAAATGCTTTTGTGAGTAACACACTAAAACTCTTGCTTGCACTTGTTTACAAAGAGTCTCCACAGGGCAGCTTTAATTTCTGAGTTTATGCAAATTAAGAATTTAAAACAATTTATCCAAGGGCTAGTTTTTATTCATGTGTTTCTTCTTATTTCATAAAATTAATTTTTGCATTTAACCATAGGCCAATTTCTACCCCAGAATAACTAATGTTTGTTTGTTCAGACCTTACCGTCATATTATCCTTATATCTCAGTGGATTTAACTGATATGGAGCCTAAACGCTTGTTGAAAAAGTTAGAAAAAATACATTATGAATCACATTTCTATTCACTTATGCTTGAAATATTGTTTATACCTTTAGACAAATATTTTTGGTAGTATTTGGTTTGGCAAGCATCGGTTTTCTTAACAGACATAATGAGCAGCATCATAGTGAAAAGTTTTCAAAGTTAGTTCTGTTGATTCTCTCAGTATAAATCAGGGCAGCTACTCAACATTTGCTCTCTTTTGAAAAAAAAAAAAAAAAAGACCATGAACAACATAACCTACAGCGCATCGCTATGTTCTTTCCAGCTATTGAGGTGTTGCAATTTTATTTCCTTGAACAAAGCAAGAATGATTGAGGTGACATAATTCTTTGGCCTTTACCAGAAAGAAGCTTACCTTTGATCAGATAAAAACCTTGGAGCTTGCTTTCTGCTACCTAGAATCTAATCAACAGATTTTATTCTTTCAATCAGCTAAAACCCCACTGATCATGCCTTAACAAAACAACCAATCATCCACTCCTGATGTCTGCTCAGACCTGTAACTATGCCGCTACGATGGCAACAGCCAAGAGGATGACAAATCTTCACAACTCCAAGAGAGTCCAGCGGAAACTGATGTGAAGTCAATCCCAGATCAAGAAACAAAAAAATGTTATTTCACAGAGACAGATCTGTTGTACTGATTTTGTCATTTAATGTCATCATGTACACAACAGAACTTCCTGCTGTACTGAATACACCGCCTTCTGGTCCAAGTTGTTAATAATCAGGGCAAGCACAGGTATCATTTTCAAAGCTGAAACATGAACAAAATGTTCACGTTTCAGAAAGAATAATTAATGAATAGAAGAAAGACAAGCCAGAAACTGACGTCAAAACCTTAAAGCTTTTAAGATATAGTCTTTGAAGGAAATGATTTAAAAAGAAAAAACCTGATCTTAAAGAAATCTGTGAAATGGCCTCCTAATACTGTGCGGTTGTTGTGTGGTTGACAGCAAAAGAGAAAAAAAGCTAAAACAGCAGTTGTGGTTCAGAGAACAGCTTTATCAAACCAATGTGTTTCAGCTTGTGGCATTCATTATGATGGCCAAAAGCCAAGAGGCTCTAGTAGATCGTTCTTTCAACTACAAGTATTGTTGGATCCTTGTGTTTTCTTCATGGCTGTTTGAATCTCCAGGCACTTTGAAGAACAAAAATCGGACACAAAGAATTTGTACAATTTGCATGAAAAATGTTATAATGACTTTTTTTTCAGAAAGATTTGGGTTTTTCTTAACCTATAGAGAGCATGCATGTGATGTCACAGGCAGTGTGAGTCAGTGCAGGTGCAGCTGCTGACTGGCAGAAAGAGCAGTCTAGTGACAGGAATTCGTATGGACTAAACAGTAAGTGGCTGAAAAGTGCCATCTTTTTAATAATTACACCATGGTGATGTTCACCCTGTCCAGTGGAGATCATCAGCTGATGGAATATATTTATAGAAGTGTTTCAAGTCATAATGCTATGTTAATAAAGACACAAGATGAAGCTGAGCTATTACAGTATGAACAAGCATTCAGACAGTGTTGAGTGAGGCAACCTCACTCCATTCTCCTTCCCCTTACCTTGCAGGAAAATCTTGGTAGCAACCATACACAAAAATAGTATCTAAGATGACAGGGCATCTAATGACAACAGATTATGTATTATAGCTTTAGAAATAGTTCAGCTATATCAGATTGACAGGGTTGGTTTAACAGGGGAAAGACCAACAAATTGTGAAGTCCTCTGATATTTATCAAAGATATATGGCTTCATTTTGAACAATGGAAGTAGCTGGAGGTGCACTGTCCAGCTTTGTATACAGTCTATGATGCCATCATGAAATCTCAAAATATAAAATGCCATATTCATTTGACAAATTTGTTTAAAAACAAATTTTTCCGAGCCAAAACATTTCGCGATTAAATTGACACTGTTACATGATGACTAACTTACCCTGTTGTGGACCAACCAAATTTGAATTGATGATTTTTGTGAATCTACTTTTCTTACTTAGAGGGATCAATCAAATGTTAAAAGATCTTCAACAAGGCATGTACCTGTTCCTTCATAGAATTTGGTGCAGTTGCCATAATCGATATCTTCCTGTCTGATGTCAAACTGTGGCAGAGCGATGGCGTCCATTTGCACGGGGTCTCCCGTCTGCCACATAAACTGCAGGTCGTCTGTGGTGTAGCCGACTGCATGAAAGAATCACAAAGACACACAGAAAGTAGAACACTTTAAACACAAGTGTATGCTTGAAAGACAAATGTATGCAAAATAACTCATTGCATACAAAAGTGTACATATGAACACAGTATACAGGTTCAGCTACGACACTTATGCATTCATATGAATATCCCCAGTATGCCTTAATGTTTCTCACACTCATAAAAACGTGTAACATGTGATATATGCACACAGGCCAGCAGAAAGCATTAAGTCTCGGCAGTGAGCTTTAACATTAGTAGGAATGGCTTGAAGTTATTTTGCTTATTTAGGTCTAAACAGCTTTTTAAACAAGATGCAATAACAACAGTCAAGCTCAATTAGCTGTGAGACTTTCACAACAACCTTAAAATATGATGATTTATTCCACTTCTCTAAATGCCCGCCACTGAAATTGGCTTCTAAACACAAGCAAAAAGCTTTCATTAACCCCCAAACAACAATTTTATAAAAAAAACCCACAAATGTATTCCCAACTCATTAATACAGTATCCTCCCAATACTAACAAGCAGACGGGTTAAAAGTCCACCTGAAATCCCATTAATTCCTTCCCTTGGTGTCAGAAATAATGTTGCATGGTGTGTTAAAGGTGTTGTTTACACATTTTTATAATAAAAGGATGAAACAAGGTCTTTAGGCAAATATGAAAAATAGACAGATTGAAGGGACATGCTGGTCTGTTTACATGACACATGGGGGCCAGAGTGCTGGTGTTTTACTTTTGCAAACAAATGACATAATGATCAAACATGACTGAAGAATAAAAAAGAGTGCAGCTTTTAAACAAGGCATAGTGACACTGACAGATACATTTATGATGGCTGATGGCTGTTTGTTAGAAGTTAGGTGGGTTAGGTGGTTAGGTAGATATATGGGGAGAAGACTGATGTTACTCAGTTCAGACAAGTTCATTGCTTGTCTCAGAGGGGTCGGCACCTCTAGATGACTTATTGTATTTTTTTGTGAAAGAATATCTGTTTGAATGAGTGTAAGTGTGATATCCCCTCAATCAGTAACAAACGCTTTTTCTTTGTTTTGGGTCATGTTTTATGTTTGTCTACCATTTTGGTAGAATCAGTAGGTGGCCGTAGGGAACTAAATCACCTTTCAAAATCAATCACCTATTTCTTTTTATTCAAGGTTGTTAAATGGACAGTCATTTGTGAGTTTCCTGAACTTACAACCCTTCTTTCGTTTTGGGGAAATGTAATGTATGCTGTTACTGATAAAACAAAACATTATTCATAAAAAATAGCACTGACTGCATCTTACAAAGGACATTTTTCAAATTTTTATTTTAAATAAATAAATTTAGAGAAATATTAAATCAAATAAATTCATTTAGAGCACAAATGAGAAAATCTATATTGACAGGGTTGCAGCTTGTATTTTTGGCACTGAGGAACAGAAAACTTTAAAAAGACAATGAATTCTGCAAACCACTAACTTAGACTGGCCACACACTATTAATGTTTTTACTGAACGAGGAGAAGACCTGTTGAGAGATTTCTTTTAAAGGGTGAACTGGTCAAGAGGTCAGCAGCACATACTGTAATACACTACATGGTTTTAAGTTCAATTTGGGGCCAGATTTCCCACCCCCAACAATTGTGGGGGTCATATCCCGAGTGGAGGCTCGTCACAAACAATTATTTCAAAATGCAGATATCTTCAGAGTTTTTTAGTTCAATATACATTGCTTGACAAATTTATTAGACCACCACCCAAAGTAAGGTTTATGCCACAGCTGCCCTAAATTAACAGCATTGGTAATTACCAAAATCATTTTTGATGTTTCTGCAATGGTTAATACACCAATATGTAAAAGCTCTTTGACTGAAATGATATTTTTAATGCTAAAATATAATCATTCTTGTTATCCGTGAATTTTCAAATTTACTGATTTACAAAAAAAAACAAAACAAAAAAAAAATAGTAAAGCACATTATTATTTCTTGATTAATATGGCAAATTATAGTTATTTACTTGAATTCCTGAACAGAAAAATGAGTTTTAGTGGTTGAATGTGATGCTTGATTAATTTCTGACTTCTCAGAGAAGCCCAGTGAGCCGGCTCAAATTTGGGTATAAAAAGGTGAATTCAGTTTGAAATTCCTCATTCCTGTTCAAAATGGTAAAACATGGAGAGCTCACTGAAAATAAAGAGTCTGCATTAAAGCACTTAATGATGCTGGATGGTCTCTGAGACAAATAGGGAAAGACATAGTGTTCTCACAGTGTGGTCAAGTATGCTTTGGAGTCAATTGCTGAGACTGGTACTCACAAAATGTGCTAAGGAAGAGGCAGAAAACAAAAGTTAACTGAAGCAAATGTCAGACACTTCAAGATTTTAAGTACTAGAGACAGAAGGAGGACCATAGCTGATCTTCAGGTAGAGATGAATGCTCCTAGATCAGAGTCTGAGAAAGTCTCCAGAATGACCATAAGCAGACAACTGATGGAATAAGGCTTAAAGGGAAGAATGGCTGCTAAGAAGCCATTATTGAGGCCTGCAAATATCCAGAAATGCCTCAGATTTGCCAGGGAGCACAAACACTGGACTGCTGATGACTGGAAGAAGGTACGTCCAAGTCCAAGTTTGAACTCTTCGGTCAGCATCGTCGTGTTTATGTCCGCAGAAAAGCTGGAGCATCTGCTGATGCCAGATGCATTGCATCCACAGTGAAACGCAGTGGAGATTCCATTATGGTATGGGGTTCCATTTGTGGATACGGCGTGGGCAAAATAGTGAAAATCTACGGTATCATGAACAAGATTGTCTACCACAACATCTTAGTGCATCATGGAATCCCTTCTGGACTGAATATGATTGGTGGTGAGTTCATATACCAACAAGACAATGACCCCAAGTATACTTCAAAGCTGTGCAGCTGTGTAGATTCAAAGATTGATCACACATCTAAAGCAAGTCTGTGGGAACAGCTAAAACTATCTGAAACTCAATAACAAAAGAGACTGTCAAAAAGTACATAAAAAAGTACATAAAAACAATGACAATCTTCCCCTTCAACCGAATGACCACACCAGAGCCACTGCCCTTAATAACTGTCTGCAGGATATCAGGGCATGGATGGCTAATAATTTCATATAGATAAATGAAAACAAAACACTCATCATGTTCCATCCTTTTAATTCCACCAGCACCATAGTACTGTCACTTGGTCATCTATAGGATCACATCAGACCCCATGCTAAAAACCTTGGAGTAGTTTTTGACTGTTATCTGAAACTTGACAAGCAAATTAGTACAGCCATCAAATCCAGTTTCTTTCAAATCAGGACTATTTCTAAGATCAGGTCATTCATATCTCATAAAGACTTAGAAAAAGTCATCCATGCCTTGATATCTTCCAGACTTGACTACTGCAGTTCACTGTATTTAGGTATATATACATTGTTTACAACTTGATCAAAATGCTGCCGTAAGACTACTTTGCAGGTGAAAAAAAGGAGATCATATTACACCCATATTAGCATCCTTACACTGGCTCCCAGTTAAGTACAGAATCCCATTCAAAATTCTCTTGTTTGTGTTTAAAGCCCTTCATGGCTTCGCCCCGGGCTACATCACTGAACTCTTCACACCTTACAGTACAGCTAGGCCTCTCAGAGCATCAAATCAAGGTCTTTAAACCATCCCAAGATGGCATCCAAAACATTTTGGTGACAGGGTTCTCTAACACTGCGGAACAATCTACAATTGCATATACAATCAGCTGATTCTGTGGACTGCTTCAAAAAATACCTGAAGACTCACTGTTATTCTCTTGCTTTTCTTAACAGTTAATTCGACTTTAGTTTAACTCATTTTATGGTACCCCTCATTTTGTTCAACTATGGTGTGCATGGGGAATGCTCGGATACATACTTATGGGCATGCATTTGCCAATGTCTTAAACGCTCTTACGTTGTCACAATGTTTTATTTGGTGATTTTAGATGTATTCTGTTTAAATAGTCACTGTACAGCACTTTGGTACAAACCCTGTTTGTTTTGAAAGTGCTTTTTAAATGAAGTTGACCTAAAATAAAGTTGACCTAATATAAAGTTGACATTTGATCAGGCAAGATTCTGTGAAATTCTGTGTGTGGGAACTCTTAACTGTGAGGTCATTGAAAGGTGGGTGGTCTCCAGTGGTCTCCAGGTCTGGCTGAGTCATCTAGTGTCTGCATTCGTTTGAATTGTCCTTATATCTGTGGTCTCCCACATTTTTTAAATCGTGTAAGATTTGATAATTGCCTGGTGAGTGGCCAGCCTTACTGCAACCTCATACAACCTTTCATTGGAGATATTGAAAGGTTGGGTCATTACAACTGGCTGCAATGTCTGAATCACAAGATTAAATCTTTGAAACACCAGTGCAGCTGTATTAATCCCTATGGTACTTACCTCTCTTAGGCAAGCAAGGTTTCAAATCTGCTAACCAGCATGTTTACTCACATTTAGATTTTTGTGCCTCAGGCCTTGCAGTATGGCACATTTTGCATAATGTTGGTATTGTTCTTTGTGTCATTCTTCACCCTCTTGTAATATGTGCAGTTTTTTTTAATTTTCTACCCTAAACCTCCACTTAGAAACATATCCACAAACTCAAAATCTTCATGTGTTTCCACTGCATCTGTGTGCCTCTCTACTAGCATTAAACAAGAAAAGCCAAAAGCTGATAGCACTCCCTGCCAGTTAAAATAATGTGATGCTGTGTAGATTTCTGCCTAAACTAAACTTAAGACAAAAAGTAAGGCAATTTGTGTTTGGTACATCATTTCTTTGTTGTAAAAATGCTTCTTAGCAATAAATTTTATACCGTTGGAAAGCCTGTTTATTACTCTTTTAAATGATGCCACATTTGTAAGAATCATGCATTTGTAGGATGAGCAGCAGAGCTGGGAATGTAGGTTGTGCCCATGAAAAATGTGCCAAATCTTCTCTGCAAATGCCAAACAGCTGATTCCGCCATTGACTCTTGGGTGTTTGGTGGATTGGATGATTGAAGTTTGAAGAAACAATACATATTGATTATTTAACAATTCATTAATTTAACAAACAGGGGCCTAAGTGTATGAAGCATCATACACAGCCACAACAGCCTGGCACTTCATCCTCATGCTGGTCACCAGCCTGGTCACACACTGCTGTGGGATGGCATCCCATTCTTCAACCAGCATTTGTGAGGAAACAGTATTCTTGGGGTGTTGTCTTCTTGGGGCGCCCACTTGGCGGCCTGTCTCTGACATTCCTCGTTTTATGGAACTTGGCCTTCAGTTTGGAGATGGTACTAGGGTTCACTCCAAACAATGCCGCAACTTGGTGTTGTGGAACACCAGCTTGAAGTTGCCCAACTGACAGGCCCTATCCAGATCAGTCAAACGTGGCATGTTGATTCTTGAAGCAGACATCTACTGACCACTGTAGCAGGGCCCATGCTCACAGGTGCTGCCAATCAGGCACCTGATTGGCAGCACCTGGGGGTACCAGAAGCTCAAAACAAGAGTCAAAAGCAACAGCAAAATAAGCTGTTTGGCATTGGCAGAGAAGATTTGGCACATTTTTCATGGGCGCAACCCACATACTCAGGTCTGTTGCTCATCCTACAAATGCATGATCCTTACAAATGTGGCATCATTTAAAAGGGTAATAAATAGGCTTTCCAACGGTATAAGATTTATTACCAAGAAGCATTGTTACAACAAAGAAATAATGTACCAAACACAAATTGCCTTACTTTTTGTTTTAAGTTATCTAAGGCGTTCATTTTAGTATCAATTTTTAATTGTATTGGGAAATACCAATACATCCCCACCTGCAAATGTTTGCTGGTTGTCCAACATGCTTACTTTCAGTATAAATTGTGCATTTGTTTTTTTTTTTTTTTTAACTACCTATGGAGGAGACTCTGACCTGAAAGATGTCAAGTTTGTGGCTCTTGTACTGTGTAGCACGCTGTTGTTAGGCTCACTATGACAGCCTGCTCTGCCTATGATAGCTGATATTAGTAGATGATTTATGCAGGATTTTGTCTGTCTGTATCAAAAACGGAGACAGACAGAAACTAGAAGCAGTCAAACTCCAGACAAAATAAAAACATATATTTTTCTCAAAGGAGAACACAGGGTGAGATATATACAGATCAGATACAGACTCATAGCAGACAAAAACAGTTCAATGTAATTCTTTTTAACTTTAACTGATGAGAGGGTTTAAGGTGATACTATTTAAGGAAAACTCACAGCTTTCAAGTTGCATTTTGCACCTTTGTGTGTCCATGGGGAACAATGTCAGATCCAGTGGGCATGAAAGGGTGATGGACAACCTGGAGGAGAATTAAAAATGTTTTTAGCTTTTCATTCCTCAAAACAATATCAACATCAAATATCTTTACCCATATTTAATCAGATATTAGTTCAATGTCTTTTACATTTGGGAATAAAACAGAGGTATAGGAAAATGTTTACTTCCACTATCATGAAGGAGATACAGAAATCAAACCAATTAATCATGCACCAACAAACATCAGACAAAAGCAATCAAACATCAAAAAGACTGAGGTAAATCACATAAAAACAAGGAAAATATTTAGCAATATTCTGATCTAAACACACAAGGTCATATAAACACAGACAGTCATTTCTGATACATTCAAAGAGAATATATGGGCTTTAGTTGTACTAATATCCTTTTATTTCAGTCAGGATTAACAATTTCTCATGCCCTGCTTTTGTTACACTCTTATATCCACTCAATCCTACACATACAACACAGAAATCTTATAAGATTTATGGTTTTACCCAGATGTCCCTTTCAGAACTTTATTATTCACAAGCATTGTCTCTGAAGAAGACTGAAAGTAGCTGTAGCCTCAACAATTTTACTAAGTGTCGAGAGAGAAGGGTGAGTGCTACACAGGGTCAAAAAGTCAAAAAATGTAACCAGAAACAGGTGCTCTTCAGGATAAAGGGTCAAAGATTAAAATTTCAAGGCACTCTGATGTGACAAAAAATCCTTCATGGAACAGAGATGTCCATGCGTTTCGACTCCAGCAACGGTCAATGTAATAGCGTTGTAATGGCATTATCAATAAACATTATTTAAAACAACAGCTGAAAAGTAAAAAAAGGGCCTAAAATTGCCTTTGTCCTACATACATACCCCTGACTGCAAGAATGTCATATGTTTTCATTATTTCTAATTTTCACCCAATAATAAACTCAACTAGAAAAGCACTCAGAGTGCGCAGACCTCCGCCATTAGCCCTATCTCCAATAGTAAAAAATCCTTTAAAAAATTCCTGGATCTAGACGGTGATTCGAATCACTGCCAAATCTAATCAGCTCTTCCTTATGCCATTTCTGGCGTTTCCCGAAAATTTCATCAAAATCCGTCCATTACTTTTTGAGTTATGTTGATAACAAACTAACAAACTAACTAACTAACTAACTAACTACAAACCCTGCTGATCACATAACCACCCTGGTGGAGATAATAAAACTCAATATATTAAAATCACCCACAAAATGTTCAAGGCCTAATGAAAGAAACATACAATGTTACTTCTAGAAAACTGTTTTGTGAAATTAGCAGAACAATTGTCTGCTCAGTGGGTAACATGAACATGAACATAAACAGGATTTTAAACCCCATCTCTCATTACTTTTGGAGTTTTGGTTTGCAAAGAAACCACTCACAGGTACCTTAACAACATTAACTAGTAGTTACATAAAATAACAGAATGGAAATACAGGGATAATCCTATGACCAAAGAGCTATGGTTCTATAATGTAGGACAATAACAGCTATGCTGTGATTAGTAAAATGTTTCCCTAACTGGAAATATACTTTGATGGATATTATAAATAGACCGTACATTGCCTTCATACAGACTACATCCCTGCAAGAGAGTTTTATGGATAGGTTCTAACTTGAATGGCTCGAAATAAAGAAGATCCCAATTTTCAAAGTTCAATTAGAAGGCATTTAGAAATTCACATCTTCACTAACAGAATGAACAATGGTGAAGCTTGTAATATTAAATTATTATGGCAGGAGACCTAGAGTTGAAATTAGGGCTAGGCAATTAATCACAAATTAGATTAGGTTGCAATATGGCCTGCTACAATTTTGAAATCACAGACAGTGCAAAATTTTCTTAACCTGAAATGTGTCAGCATACTAGTTTGATACATTTTTTTTTTTTTTTTGCAGGAGCATTTTTTGTTCTAGACATTATGCATATATTTAAGTGTCTTTTTTTAATACTTAACAAAAACCCGACTGTTACAATCACAATATTGGGGGGAAACAAAAAAAAAAAATTTGACTATTTTCACAAATTATTCAGCCCTAGTTGATATCATAAACACAGTGTAAAAAGCTTTATTTGAGTTCACTGCTAAGTTTTTAAAAAAAATCATGCAACAAGAAGAAACCGTGGATACCTTTATTTTTCAAATTAAAAATGAATGATATGAGCATTACTCTGTTAAAAAAAGGATGCTTAAAAAATTCAGCATATTTGGTATTTTTTAAATTACCTTTTGAGACTAAAAAATTACAAACATTATACTGAAGGCCAAAAAAAAGGACTTTGCTTTGTTTCATTAAAGGTTATTACCTCATACTGATGAGGACGTCCCCATTGCGAAAAATGAAGAGTAAAATGTTCTCCTGTGTGACGTCGTGGAAGTTTGCGCTCTTCTCATTAGCAAAGAACAGATCAGGTTTCCAGAGACACTTAAACATCTTTGGATCAACAGTGAGAGAATCAGACTTGAAGTCCTGAGGTAGTTTCAGCCTGGGGTCATTCCACCGCTGCCGCAGGAAGATGTTTACTCTGTAATCCTGTTTGGTACAAAGACACACATGAACGAACATGGTTAATGTCTGATCAATGTCAAAAGCACTCAAAGGCCTAAGTCAAGTCCTTTAAAATGTATTCCTGCCTAAAGGAGTTACATTTTTTGCAACCTTTTGTTTTTGCTGTTGAAAATGAAGCTGCTGAGGCAGAAGTAAAAAAAATGCACTTCTAAGGGCATTTAAGATTGGCTTTGGTCTCTAAAGTTCATTTTTTTAATGGTTAAAACAGTAAAGATGTTTAATTTCTTTATAACCCAGCCATTTTGATAGGATGATGCATGAGGTAAAAAGTTGTGTCTAATTAAACAGCCAGGTGGGGTAATGTAGCTGATTGTAAAGGGAGGCTCCACTTTGGCTTTTAATCCTGTCCCTTCCTTATACCTGTTCCATTTTATTTATTTTTTATTTTTTTTTCAATACTTTAGCTAGGTGATAGGCTAGACAAGCTAGATGATGGTTTTCCCAACCAAGATAATCATCTGGTGCGCCTCAACTCCACCACTTTGCCAGCCACTTAATTAGTAAGAAGTTAGTTGGAGTCAGCCTTTACAGTACAGTCACCACTATTGTTGGGCTTCTTAACACCTATTCAGACACAAATGTGACATCACTGAGTCTATGCTCATCGTATGTGAAGCTTTGTAAGGAGTTTTAAGGGATTTCAAACTTTCTGTCTATCTTTATGAGTTAGATATAGAGTGTGACAGATATTCTGAAGTTGTTGCAGATGTCTCATGTTTCTCTTGAGCAAAATAGCAAAATCTGTTTTATCACCAGTGCTTGAAGGCATCATTCAGTATGTACAGTGGCATATATGGGGGTCCTAAAGCATTCACAGTCTGAGCTACATTTCCAGTAACTACCTTTATTTGAATTGCAAAAAAGGTACAAGTTATTTTCGAACACAGAGAATTGCATCCTGAAGTGTACATATAAAAGATGCTATGGACAGGGATGCAGGTGATTAGCCAGCCCACCTCTTAGTAGTCCACACCAGAATTACAAGTCAGTTAATCTCATTCTTAGTATTTGTTAATAGTTTCAGGCCTGCAATCCCAGCCAAATATTTTGTCTAAACTAAAGCACAGCTGGCTGCCAGTAGTAGCCACTGTGGCTCTAGTTAACTGCTGTTAAGATCTTTTATGTCTGCTGTGACTCCTCTGAGGATCAGGAGGCACACCTGTGCTGGCTGCAGAAATCAGCCACAGCTGCATCCACTCTGACCTAATTAGGAGTCCATAAAAGACCCCTGAGCCCACTGATCAGTTTGTTCCACTGCTGAAGTGATGAATTTTCACCCTGGCTGTCAAGTGTGTCAAAAGTGAGTTTTGTTTGATTCTATTTAATAAATGAAACACACTGTAGCAAAGTTTGATTTAATTATTTAATTGCTGCACTTTTTCTGTTAAAAGAAAACTTGGCCAAGCCTTATTGAACATTATTTTGTTGTTTGAAGATGACCAAATAATTATGTCTATATCCTTTTCCTTTTGTTGAAATTCAGAAACACCACTTGACAGCTCTGAAATTGAAACTGTTTACCTTGGAAGCTCATCTCTGCTCTGGTTGTGATTCCTCATGTCCATGCTGATTAACTCCAGCCCTGAACACCTGAAGCACATTTAAAACAACTGCCATGCTAAAACAATGCCCCTTTAACCCAAAGGTAAACAACAGAATTAGGCAAAGTTGTACCTACAGTAGGTTATATCATATTTAAAACATGATCCCGTTAAATAAAATGTGCTCCATTTTGACCGTTTCCTCAATGTTTTCTTACTTTAAGACTACTATATATTACATATTTATTTGAAACAGAGTAAGAGGTGTGGCTATAAAAATGAGACCAATGCTGAAATACAATTTTTTTAACATACACATTTTTTGATGTCTTTTTCCAATACATCAACACTGCTGCATTCAGGTCTTCCACTGATCAAAGCAGTGCAGAGGGTCTTCTTCAGACTGTTGTTTCAGAACCTCTGTTATTCTTTTTTGATAAACTTCTGATAAACTAAAAATGTGTTCCTCTGTGCACAGATTTGCTCATAGGAAAAAGATAAAAGGAACACAATGTCAATCAGGAGGGTGATCAAGCACTGATTTGTTTTTGGGCCATACAACTGTTTTGGGACAACTTCGGCACACACTTTTGTCATGCTCATTTTCATGCAAAATTTGCCGAGCTAGCTTTTTATCAATGGAAACAATCTCTGCTAACATTCTTACACTGAGTAGTCAGTCATTTCGAACAAATTGCTCAATTTGTTGCTTGTTTTCAGAAGTTTTTGATCTACATGGGTGCCCAGAGCATTCATCTTCTTAGACATCCTCTCTGGCTTTACAAAACCTTGAATGGCACAAAACCTTTTGTGCCATTCAAAAACAGGCGAACGTGACACTCAGAGTTCCCATACACCTCAATTAATGCAAAGATTAAACACTTGTTTTGTTAAATTCACCAAAAATCTTGTTTATGCATTGCTTCACTTTCAAGCTAATAATTTTCTGATGCCTTAGCAAAAACACGTGAACTTCAGTCAGTAGCTAGCAGTGAACTAAACAATTGAAGACATCACTTACTGGAAACTTACAGCAGTTGTGTGTGAATACCTAACCTTTAATAAATAACGCTCGGTGTGACAGGGAACCATGAGGTTTTATCCTCAAAAATGCAATATTATGATTTCATAGCCATACCTTGTTTACAGCCGAAATATAAGCTGAAGTAAAAGCTACTACTGCTTTACCCCAATGCATTCTGGTACATGTAGGCACATCTGGCACACCTCAGAAGGTGCTCCATATGTCTCTGCAAAAGGCCCTTCTCTGATGACAAAAGTGGCTGTAACCAACATAAACATACTTCTTATGCCAAGGTTTTATGAACTTAAAAGTGGGAATTTTCCAACATTGGATCTTTGCCTATATTTACAAATTCATTTTAGCCGACACCGATACCTAAATGGAGTTCAGCCTAAACCTTTACTCCTTAAAACACACGATTGAAAGTTTTAAGGGTGAAAAAAATTAATAAATTTCAGTCACTAAGCACACATTGTAAAGTGTAAGGAATGTTGAATAAAGAAAAAGACTTAAGCTGAAGTAGGCCTGATGATTCCGCCTAAAACTCCACTATCTTATTTGTTTTACAGCCAATATGTGCAGCTGATGTAGGCTGTTTTTTTTACAGCCAAGACATTGGTTGTAAATGTCCTCAGAATTTTTCATATCTGCAGATACTGATTACTCCGTTACCGATACCTATATGCTGAAAATATCATGCATCCCTAGTTAAAAGTACATGTTGTGGACGTCTGCGGTCTAGGAGTTAGGTTGTGCCCCATGTACAGACAGATGAATCTAAATAAATGAAACAAAACAACAGGGTTCAGGATACAGCAGGTTCTCCCCCATGAACAGAAGGATGCATTTTCTTATTCTTTAAGATGTTTCCGAGTCATTAACAAGCAGAATTTCTTCACAGCAAGGCAACATCTTCAACAGACAGCACTTGCTGAGTGACATTTTACAGCTGCAGCTACAACACTGGTGACATTTCCTTTCAAAGCTGTCAAAACACAGAAAACTTCTTAGTCCATGGGTCAAATGCTATCACTACAGCAACATGTAATCATCCAATGCCTCATTAGAGAGCTTATTAGTAACATTTTCACATTCCTGGTGGTGGGAAAGTAACACTCAGTGAGGCTTGGGGTTTTCTGTGCCTGCTTTGATGGTGTGCCTCAAGCTGTTGTGGGACCAGGTGTGAGGACGGACTATTAATGCAGGGTGTGAAGATGGATGACATGTCAAATAAAGCAGCCAAAATACCAGCTGTATTCATGGGTGTAGGTGTTGGTGCATGTGTGCTCCTGGGTGAGAGATTAACTTTGACCGCCCATCCCTTCACTGTTCTCAATTTCAACACTAATGTTTTTTTTTTTTCTGTCTGATGCAGTAGCTTATGAGTCTGCTGAGAGCCAGCATTTGTCTGTGTTATCAGGTTAAATTTATGACAATTCTTCATATCTACAGAGGCTATACAGGACTAAATATAGACGATGATAACATTCAAAAGGAAACAAAGACAACCTCCACCATTTTAAGGATATTTGAAATAAAAATGGGGCCAGATATAAATTTGCTACAATGGAGGTTGCTGCATAGCATCCAAGCTATGAGTCGCTATTTTGCAACTCATAGCTGAGTCGCAAATAGCAAATGAATTAAAATGAAATAATCCTTGTTGTTTTTTAAAAAACTTAAGTCGTATTTTAGGTAAGCTCCCACAAGCAGAGTCAGAGCACCATCAAAACTGCACAGCTGCTTATGTCGTGAATATATTCAGCATTGTAGATGGAGTAAAACAACTGCCCACTTCTGGGAGCCTAGGACTCATAATTTTGTTTATGGTAGTAAGGCAAGTCCTAATATTGTTTCATTTTTACTAGACCTGCATTGACATCTGAAAGTCTTGTATCATACAAGCCTAGTTAAAACAAAAAATATCAGTGTGTGCTGCTAAAAGATTCTTCCATAACTAATATTTTGTGAGGATGATCTTCAAACTCAGTATTCCTCAAACAAACAAAACTATGTTTAAAGCCCCAGTGGGACTTAAAGGCCACAGAAAGTCCACTTTTTTGGATCATATCCATGGCAACATGGAAGACGAATTTGGCAAAAAGATATTCCAAGTGGAAAGTCTTTGTGTTGCAGTCAGTTTTTAGAGCTAGAGACAGCCAAGTGACCTAAATGTGGATTACTTCATCATCCATTCTTTGCTCAAGACTTTTTTCTGTGAACACAACACCTTTATCTAGAAATATATCCTGCTTCCCACTGGACTGGATCCTCTTTATACTTATTCATGTAGAATTTTAAAAACCACAACCAAGTCAAGCAAGGCTCCTGTCCTATCGATATGCCAGTTTTTACACAAAACCTGGATTAATAAAAAGACTTAAAATTAATTTAATTCACAATTTAGTGCAACACATTTTTCTACAGATGAATGTGCATTAAATACGTGTGGAGATCTCAAGGATAAACTTTTTTCAATTAAACGATTAGGCTAAACAGAATTTATTGTTGATGTCCTGAAGGAGCATTTCATGCAAGTTTTGATTTTATCATTACAGAACCACCATCATCACTCTTAACCCTAAAGAAAATCATTTTTCCTAGTTTCCTCTTGAGAACCTACAATGCATTTTTCAAAGCAGATTTTCAGACCAAAACAAATGCTCTATTTTGACACACCTCCTTCACCCTTACAAACAATGAACAAATAACATCAAGTTTGTATTTTTCTTAGGAATGGTCGAAATCCACACATCCATAAAACAGCTAAAGACTTTTACTCAAAGTTTTCAGGTTGTATTCCATACCTGCGCAGAGATTATTAGAGTTGTTAGGGGAATTTGCTTTAGAAAACAATCTTTCATGTTTATAAGATGTATTAAGTTGAAAAAAAATATTAAAAAAGCAAAAATGAAACTGTAAAGACAGGGTAGAAGCTATTAAGACATATATAAAAAAAATTTTTATAAGAGGTATAGCCTAATCAATAAGAGATAGATCAATGAAAGTAGAAAAGTAGGGCTGGGCAATATGGCCTTAAATTAATCCGGAATTTTTTCAGGCTATACCCTGATACATATCATGTATCTTTAAACCCCCTATAAATTATTGAGCAAATTTTGCAGCTGGAATCAAGCTGTCTGATGCAGTCACCAGTGATTCAGCCTGTCAAGTCGTGGCAAGCATAGAAAGGTGAAAAGGGAAATATGAATCAAGTTTTGAAAGGCTATATACTCAAATTCCATCAGATACTCATGCTATTATTTTCATAATCTTTTTTCTCATCAATTCTCCAGATAATCACTTGTCATCACCATCCATGGCAGCGAAATTTCACAGCACATACACTATATTGCCAAAAGTATTCACTCTCCTGCCTTGACTCGAATTTGAACTTAAGTGACATCCCATTCTAAATCCATAGGGTTTACTATGACGTCAGTCCACCCTTTGCAGCTATAACAGCTTCAACTCCTCTGAGAAGGCTTTCCACAAGGTTTAGGAGTGTGTTTATGGAAATTGTTCATCATTCTTCCAGAAGCACATTTCTGAGGTCACACACTGATGTTGGACGGGAAGGCCTGGCTCACAGTCTCTGATCTAATTCATCCCAAAGGTGTTCTACTGGGTTGAGGTCAGGACTCTGTGCAGGCCAATCAAGTTCATCCATACCAAACTCTCTCATCCATGTCTTTATGGACCTTGCTTTGTGCACTGGTGCACAGTCATGTTGGAACAGGAAGGGGCCATCCTCAAACTGTTCCCACAAAGTTGGGAGCATGGAACTGTCCAAAATCTCTTGGTATGCTGAAGCATTCAGAGTTCCTTTCACTGGAACTAAGGGGCCAAGCCCAGCTCCTGAAAAACAACCCCACACTATAATCCCCCCTCCACCAAACTTTGCAATTGGCACAAGGCAGTCAGACAAGTACCAGTCTCCTGGCGACCGCCAAACCCAGACTCATCCATCAGATTGCCAGATGGAGAGGCACGATTCATCACTCGCTTCTCCACTGCTCTACAGTCCAGTGACGGCATGCTTTACACCACTGCATCTGACACTTTGCATTGCATTTGGTGATGTATGGCTTGGATGCAGCTGTTCGGCCATGGAAACCCATTTCATGAAGCTCTCTATGCACTGTTCTTGAGCTAATCTGAAGGCCACATGGAGTTTGGAGGTTTGTAGCAATTGACTCTGCAGAAAGTTGGCGACCTCTGCACAATATGCACCTCAGCATCCGCTGAACCCGCTCCGTCATTTTATGTGGCATACCACTTCCTGAGTTGCTGTCATTCCCAATCGCTTCCACTTTGTTATAATACCACTGACAGTTGACTGTAGAATAGTTAGGAGCAAGGAAATTTCACCACTGGACTTGTTGCACAGGTGGCATCCTATCACAGTACTACACTGGAATTTAGTGAGCACCTGAAAGCAACCCATTCTTTCTCAACTGTTTGTAGAAACAGTCTGCATGTCTAGGTGCTTGATTTTATACATCTGTGGCCATGGAAGTGATTGGAACACCTAATTTTAATTATTTGGATGGTGAATGAATACTTTTGGCAATATAGTGTATAAACACAAAAAATGTTTCACTAGCTCAGTCTTGTTAAAATGTACTGTAAATATATATGTAGCATAATTAATTTCCACTGACATTTTCAGCTCCTATACAGCCTAGAATTTCTCATGGATTATCCCGTAAAGCGCAGCACTTCCTTCTTATGAGCGCAGCCAAATAAAGTAAAAGAGAGCCTTTTCTAAACAATGTTTCTATTTCAATTTTTCAAATTTATCTGCATCTTGGAAATAATTAGACTTAAATCGATCTTTTTAATGATTTAATATGGAAACTTTAGCCTGCCAAACTCCTGTCTCCTCCATCAGCTGCACATCGGGCTTAACAGCTGATGGAGGAGACGGCAGAGTTTTCAGACTTTTCAGAGATTTATGTGTGAAAACTTAAAAGAATATATACAGTCATTTCCAATGAGCAGATAGATGTTAAAGGGAAACAGAAACAACTTTTTTAAAAAATGTCTCTAATTTTTCCAGCTGCATTTGTAAGCAGTAAGTGATTCACTTCATGTGATAATCCATGAGAAATTCAAGGCTGTAGAAGTTTGACTTGTCCATGGAAAATGAATTGCTTTCAGCAGATATCTTCATTATGATAAGAGTGGGCTAGAAAAAGATTTATTGCTTTTATATTTGCTGTGAAACTGCACTGCCGTAATATGAAACTTCTGCCTTTAAACTCCTGCCACCTCCAGCAGCTGCGCATCAGCAGACAGACTGAAGTTTCTGTGTAATAACAACAACAAAAAGGATCAATGTGATCATTTCCAAGAGGCAAATAATTAAAAAAAAAAAAAAAAAAGTAAATAGATTATATCATTTGAAAAGGTTCTCTCTTTCCAGCTGTGCAGGGACAGGACGCTTTTTGAGATAGGCTAATGCAGGAGAAATAAAAGGCTGTCTGAGCTAAATCTGTCCATGGAAAAATGTATTTTCTCAGTGGATATTTTCATTTTAACATTATATTTTTGTATTTATATGTGCCGTGGAATTGCACAGCCACACGATGTCAATAACTAGGAGGAGTAATCACTCCCGCATATGATATGAAGGTGTGATCATGACAACAAAAACACAAAACAGTGAATGTGCAGTACTGTCTTTATTGTAGAGACAGATTTAGAAGAAAGAACAAAGAACACATTGGATGATGCCATCCTCTACATGCTCCACTGTGCCCTGTCTCATCTGGAGGAACCTGGCGTTTATGTGTGAATCATGTTCTTTGATTTTTCAAATGCATTCAACTTCATCCAACCCACCATACTCAAAGACAAGCCCACGGAGATGGGAGTGGATCCTTCCTGTGTTTGTCAGGCTGGGGAACTATGTTTCTAGGACATTAATGGGCAGTACAGAGGCTCCACAAGGAACAGTCCTGGCTCCATTCCTGTTCACACTGTATACATCAGACTTCAAATACAGCACTGAGTCGTGCCACATCCAGAAATACTCGGATGACGCTGCTATCGTGGCATGTATCAGAAATGGACATGAAGCCGAATACAGGGATCTGATAATGCCTTCAGTGACTGGAGTCAAAAAAACTGCCTCCTGCCCAACACCTCAAAGACAAAGGAAATGATCATAGATTTCTGCAGATCCAAACCCCCTCTTCAACCAGTGAAAACTTGTGGCGTGGACATCGAGGTGGTGACAGCGTATAAATATTTAGGTGTACACCTGGATAATAAGTTGGACTGGTCTAAAAACGAGGACTTCATCTACAAAAAGGGGCAGAGCCGCCTCTTTTGCCTGAGAAGACTCCGATCAATAGACATCGGCAGTAAGATGCTGCAGATGTTTTATCAGTCTGTGGTGGCAAGTATCCTGTGTTATGCTACAGTCTGCTGGGGAGGCAGTGAAAAACACAAGGATGCAAGGATCTGAACAAACTGGTGAAAAAAGCGGGCTCTGTGGTTGGAATCAAGTTGAACTCATTAAAGGACAAGGTGGAGAGATGCACAAGGAAGAAGGTGGAGGACATTCTGGGGAACATGGATCATCCACTTCATATCACCCTAAGTGACTAAAAAAACAATAGTGGCGGATGGCTCCTCTGTCTTCGCTGCAGAACAGAAAGATATAGAAGATCTTTCATACCATCAGCAATAAGACTATATAATTCTACCATAAACAGATGAGACTCCAGGTGATTTTAGACATCTCACATGGCAAAAACTACAATACAATACATTGAGGATACTTGATGTATCACCCACCCCTACCTAAAAGCATACAAAAGAAGGTTACACTATAATAATAGGTAAAACAGTACAACAAACACATGTCTAATAGTTTGATTGGTGACTAAATTGCCCATAGGTGTGACTTGTTGTTTGTCTCTTTCTGTCAGTCCTATAATGGCCACTCCAAGTTATACCCCGCCTCTTGCCCAAGGAGAGCTAGGGTCAACTCCTACCAACAAATGACCACAAACAGGACAAGTGGAATAGATAATGGATGATTTGATGGGATATGCATGTCAGACATTGCGCCTTTAACTTAAAACGAAAGCTTTCCCCCAGTATGAACATTAAAAGATACTTTTTGAACGATACAAGTACACAATTCCCCAAAGCATAAACCATAGTTCTGATCTCTTTTAGAAATTTGAGTGCATATAACCAATAAATTTCAGAATTTTGAATTTTTACTAAGGTTTTAGCTTTGTGTTCTCCACTAAATTATATTAAGCTGTACAGATTATAACATGAACAAAACACTGTTTACATCCAAGACAAAAAAAAAAAAAAAAAAACATCACTTTCATGGCAAAACTACAGGAAAAAAACAACTAATACACATAATTTAAGTGGTATTTGATGATGCTTAGAGCCCTTGTAACATTAGAATTAGGCAAAAATCCACGTTATACACAAAGGTCTTCAGTTTTTTTTTTTTTTTTTTTAAAGATGTGCTTTATTTTCCTCCAAGCAGCCTTTCCAGAAAGGGGGAGGAAGTGTTTAAAATGTTGATATCTTTTTCTGGAAAGTGAGCTGTCATGTCTACAAAACCTAATCTCAGACTACAATGTGTTCAACTAGTCCTGAAGCGACAGGATGAATACCTGCTGCCGGCTCTCCTCCGTTCAACAGAGACACAGGCCAATTCCCACACCTTCGCCTTTCTAAAAACCAGACAAGGAAAATTTATCTTCCCTCCAGCTGCTATCAAGCTGCGTGTACTGCATTCAATTCAGGAGAGATTTAAAGCAAGTGCTGGCTGTAATCACCAAGGAAAACTCAAGCTGAGGAGTAGTTAAAATACATGGTTGCAATTTATTTTACCTCATAGCATCAAATTTGAGCTCCTCTCCTGATGACAACAATCATGAAGTGGAAATTGAGGCGTTAACTACAGTAGAGGTAGGGTGGTGTTTGGCCGGGGGATGTGTAAATGAAGATAGAGGGTTTCCTGGGATCAGAAACCCCACAGAGTGATAAATTGAAAGACAGAGGTGACCAGCTGTCTCTTCTTTCTCCTTGCAGGTTCATTTAGATGCTTCTTCACTTCAATTCACTTGCTTTCTTTTGTTGGTGGTGCAGGTAGAAAAGGGAAGACAAAGGCTGCCATAGGGGAGTCCATTATCTCTCTTTTTATGTCTCGTGTCTTTTTTCTCAAGCTTATCTCTTTCCTTTTATTAAGTTCGTTTTGCTTTAAATTCCTCCTCCTCTTTCTTTATCCTGGGTTTTCTTTTGTTTAAATATTCCTTGCCTTTTTTTCAGGCTATTTTCCATTTATCTCTGATTTTATCACTTTCTTTCCTTATTCTACTTCCTCCAACTATACTTTTTTCTCACGCCTGCCTGTGTTTTTCCTTCCTTGGCTTTGGTCTCCTACTAACAAGTTCTACCATACTTATTTTCTCTTTGTCTATCATTTCTATAATTTGTCTTCTGTTTCTCCTTACTATTCTTTTTTACTTTCTGCCACCATATTTCTCAATCTGCATACTGCTCCACCAACTTTTATACATTTCTTTTCCACCTTTCTTTTTCTTTCTTTCCTCATCTAGCTCATACTTTCTTCCCTCTCCTTGATTTCTTTCCTGTAATTTTATTTTTCATTTTGTTTTTCTTCTCTAACACTGTATGTTCACCTGCTTTCTATTCTCTTGAGTTGTAAATTTTCCCCTTTCAGCTTGTATAACCCTAAGTGTTCAGTAATTAGTCTTGGAGTAAAACTCTCCCCTGAAAGATTTTACAAGCACACTCACTGTACTGATCTGCTGCCAAAAGAAATATTTACAGAGTCCATTTTCATGCAGGTTTAGTGCCAGGATATAGGATCCAAAGCTTAATTGTACCGAACATCACTGCTCATGAAATGAAGATTATTGATCACCGCTTTGGACAAAGACACTCTTCAGACTGTCTTCAACAGAACTGTAAGAGCAAAGGTCTTATACCTGGTACTCTATCTATCCCTGTGAAGAGTAATGTTTAGCAGAATGTTCCATGAATACAAGGTGACTTCCTACATAGAAAAATAGCTGATAAGAAAGCTGGAGGGCACTAAGGTGGAGTTTGAGGCGGACTCAAAAAGCCCATGTAAAAATGTTCATTTTGACAGGAGAAATAAACAAACTTGCAGCCTGGTTTGGAGATGTACGTAAAAACTAGGGGTTCTTTTACTGTAACTCATTATTGATTACATTTAAGCTAAGATGTTTTCAAAATGTTGCATATTTTGGGACATTGCTGATCTGACTGATGAAGAAGTTTGTTGTAGATGTTTTCCAGGAGACTTAAGGACTTCAACACTAACTTTTACTTGTGTCTACATTGACTAAAACTTAGGCAAAGGCATCAATCAATCAATCAATTTTACTTCACTCATCCAGGGTTGAAGTCACAGCAGGCTCAGTGAGTCTCCCAGCAGCATTTCCCAAACTCTCCTGGGGTTTCTGAAGAATCCAAGGCTAGAAGGGATATCTACTTCTTCCAGTGAGCTCTGGGTTTAGCAATGGTCTCCTACCAGTTACATGTTCCTGGGAGACCTCAAAAGGGAGGCATCCAGGAAGTGCCCTGGCCCAATGATCTAATAATGTGCTTTATGTAATATTGTGACAATTGCAGTGACATCGGAGCGTTTTTCCTTTTTCACCAGTCTCCAAGTCACACATAGTAAATCTAATGGGCCCACATGTGTGCTTTTTTTTATCAGTACAAATTCTTTAGAGGATTAGTTGCAAAATTGAGAAAATCTCACACCACACTCAGTGGAGCAGTACAAAAAATCTTGGTGGATCTACCCCTCAGAGCCCAAACACCCTTCATAGAAAACTCATTTCTTGTAAGTGCAGCCTCGTTCTTTATGGTCACGACCAAAAGCTCAGGACCATAGGTGAGGGTTGAAAGGTAGATCGACTGGTGAATCAAAAGCTTTGCCTTCTGGCTCTGCTCCCTCTTGATGGTCCCATAGTGCCTGCAGTATGGTTAGTAATGCACCGACATGTAGGTTAAGACAGCATTTCAATTATGACGACCACCACTGTTGGGCTCTTGAGAAACAAATAGGTGATGTCACTACGACTATGTCTATGTTATACAGTCTAAGCTTTAAAACTAGTAGCTTTTTCACAAAAACAGTTTTTTTGCAACATTTTTTCATAAAAATCTATCAGCAGCAGCTTATTTTTATTTAAGTTTAGAGGAGTGTGGCATTTTTCTGTTTCCTCTTCATCACCTCTCATTGCCCTGATATGAAATCACTCAAAGCACATGCATTTATCAGTAATTTGACAGCTTTAACAAAAAATACATCTTCCCTTTATATCAATTGTTTGTTCAGTAATTACTAATGACAAATTCATTATTTAGTCTGTCAAATCAAAAATTGTAGTGCCTGTTTTTAGACCAAATCTTAGTTTTTAAAACATTCTAGAAGTTTTCAGATAATTATATATAATATAAAATATCAAAATGTCAAGATTATACGATTAGTTTAATTAAGCTTTGTGTTCCTTCATGATCCATGTGAATTTCTAAGAGAGCATGTATAATGTTCCAAAAACAGTATCTACCTGTTGTTTTCTTTTGCTGTTGTCCTGTTTGTTTGTTTTTTTCTGAGAGAATGTAGGTGTGCTGTATTAGAAAAAAATCCTCTCCTATAAAAGAATGCTGCATAGAGTTGTCAATGAGGCTGAATCAAATCAAACCCTGGATTCTGTCACTCTGAATTTGCTTTTATTGTCTTGTCAAACGATTAAGAATATTTACAGAGAGAAACACATAATGTATTGTTGTCTCCACCCCTCTGATTTGAATTAAAATACACTGCTAAGCCTACTTATTAGAAACCTTCAGAAATATTCTCTGTATTGTTTCCTTATGATCAGGAGTCGACCTTGCACTGTCCTTGAGTTTAATCAGTTCTCTTGGATTCAAGCTGCACTTCTTTATCAGCAAGTAAGCCATCAGATAAATGAGGCATGAAAAACCCAGTCTACATAATGATTCTCTGCTAAATGGTCTGATACCGTCTACAAAGCGTGCTCTCGCTTTCTTCCTAAAACCTGTGTGACAAAGCAGTTTTCAGATCTGATCCTCTGCCTCTGATTGGGAGAATTATTGATTACCAATACTGTCAAGCCAAAGTGGAAAAGGAAGTTAATTCTTACCATGGTAGTTTCTTGGATGGAGCCAAAACTGTTGATAAAAATGTTGACTCTGTCTTCCACAGGGATTCCTGCATTCAAAAACAGGAGAGAAATGCTGTAGTAATGCATCTGTGTTTAGCTATTAGCAATGAAAATGAAGTGATGCCTCGCTCACTTAATTATTATTGATTCTGCCTTCTAAAGCCCTTTAAGTCTTAATTTCTACATACTGTACCCAGTGTTTAAATTGAATGTGTAGCTGACCAGGATTTGTGAAGTCATTGCCAAGTTCTAAAACCCACTCTCATCTCCTCCAGAAAGCTAATGCTGTAAACATATAAACCAAAATCTCTCTGCACTCAGTCTTTAACCTAAACTTTTAAAACCCTTGATGAATGCAGTCAGCTCAACCTGCTTTGAATAAATAATTCCCTTTGAGGTGTTTACTGGGGGCTCAGGAGTTTCACGGGATAAACTCAATCAAGCATTTCACAAAATAAATGTGCATAATATGGAGGTAGCATATGGATCACATATTCCATGCATTAGTGACACCAAGCATGAAAATATTCAAGAAACACTTCTGGTGTTAGCTTAAACTCTCTATATTGGCTATAAAAGCTGCTCAGCATTTTATAGGTCTGGGCAGAGTAATGCACAAGGCACAGTTTAGGATGTAATGTAGGAGATTATGACATGGATGTTAATGGACGGAGAGCTCAGCCCGCCCTGAAATCAAGAGCAGATGTTTGGCTGCTAGACCAGTTACAGGCTGTTGATGAGGGAGTCGATTCTGTTCGAAACACATCAAACATTGAGCCCCAAGTTACAGCTTCTACTGCCAAGTGCCAGAGGATGGAAACTAACTGAGGGTGTACCTAGAGACTGGTTAGACCATCAGTCCGGCGTACGCAGAGGTTGGCAAACTCTTTACAGTGTGACACTTAAACACAGTAAAGATTGATAGTCAGTAGACAGTAAAGAATAAAAATACTGTCAGGTATAAATTGCAAAGATAGTTCATTTCTGTCAACTATAAAGAAGGGGACATAAAAGTTGTGCAGTGCTCGTTGTTGGCATTGAAAACATAAGTAGTGTCTCACCTGAGTACATTTGCAGTTCAATGCAGTATTACACACATCACAGCGGCTGTGATCAGGAAAACTTACCAGCATGGAAAATTTTCTGCATTAAGCAGTCAGCCATACGCATACTCTGGTGATATGAACTTTAATTCTAGTTTTAAAATGATCCAAGCTGATGAAATGCTTTAGTCTGAGGTGATTCTGCAGCTGTGATAAAGATAAAGGAGCATAAACATCAGAAGCACATCCATGAAAGACAGAACTCAAGAGAGGATTCCTCTGTTAAATCAAGCAAGAAGGTGAGAGAAATGGCAATAATATCTCATTTAAACTTGGTGCATACAGATATCAAATGCACAATGTGTAAAGTCTCCCACCAGAGGGCTCTCAATCAAGACAATAACACAGTATGCTGAGTAGAGATCAGCGATGCTCAGCTCCGCCTATCTTCCCTGTTTAATTCTTGACTGAAGTGAGGACTCTGTTCATTAAAAATGTCACATAGTATGGTGTATTTACTTACTTTGCTTGACAGCAAACCAACTTACTGGTTTCATTCATTAATCTCACGTCATGATGAAGAGAAGGTGTAAATAGCCGTCTTCCTGTTTCGCCCTGTGAGCTGCTCATATAGCATATTGGGATTGCTTTGTGTTTGAACTAGCAAGGGCACTTTGAAAAGCTTTCTCACACATTATGAAAAATCCATCGATGAAATCAAAATGTATGTTGTATGAAAACTGTTGAAAATATGTAAGTAGTGTAAAACTTCAACTAAAAGGTATATCATAGAAGTAGTTATTTCTTTGATGAATGAAGATACTTCAGGGAAAAAAAAACATCTACATGATGTAGATTTTAACATTAATTAAATTGTACTTAGCACCATACATAAGGGATTAGTGTTAAACATGATTCATATCAGAAGCGTTCTGTATTGCAGCAATGCTGCTGCTTTGAACCTACAGGTAGACTGTAATATTTAATAGCTATTTACAGGAAATATGTGAAGGAATACATATTTCATATGTATATAACATCCTTATACATTTAAACCTGAGGGCCTATTGATACACAGCTGGTTGAAAACTGGTAGATTTGCACTTTAAGCAAATTGAAGTCATTTGTGAAAAAACATTGGCATAGGTCAAAGAAAAAGCACCATAAATAGTGTATCTGTGGCAAAACTTTGGCTACAATGTCCAACACAAACTCCATGTTTTTTTCAGCTGGAAAGGGTGCTGAAAAGCCACACAAACCAATGAAATAATAGTAATAAGAATTAAAGTAATAATAATATTAGTATTAATTGCTAGCTGGTAAGCAAATGATTATGGAGGTTTTACTTGATTCACACAAGATTAAAAACATGGACCTTCTTTGCAATTATTACAAGGTGTCTGAGGTCCCAAGGTAATACTATCCCATGTTAAAAGGGCACTAGAGCAGAAATCAGTATTGGCCAACATTTCAGTCTTACGATCAGATCTTCTCTTGGTTTTAGACTATTAATAACAGCTTCACAAAAAAAAGACAAATTTCCCACCAATCAATTGTTTAGACCTAAGACCATCTTAAGTCACAGATTTCATCATGTACCTGTGCATCAATCCTACTATGTCAACCTGTCTTGAAGTAAAGACAGTCAACCTGAGCACATCTGCTTATTGTAACTGTGATGTAGTCCATCTTAAGTATGCAAAGCCTGGGGAGCAGGTGGCCTAGTGGTTAAAGGTGCTCCCCATATACACAGGCAGCCCAGGTTCGAATCCAGCCTGAGGCCCTTTACCGCATGTCTCACCCTCACTCTTGACCCTGTTTCTGATTCTATCCACTGTCCTCCTCTATCTAATAAAGGCACAAAAAGCCCGAAAATAAATCTTTAAAAAAGAAAAAAGAATGCAAAGCCTGCATATGCAAGCATATGAAGACATTAATTTTCATTAATGTCTCAACCCTCATTTATGCAGATACCAGCTATGTGAAATAAATCAGGAGGTACATATTCATAGTTTACTCATTTCCTTAATTAGCATGACAGCACTGCAGCAAAAAATGTAAATTAAAAATAGACAGAGACAGATGAAGAGGGAGACAGACTTGCCTTTGAAGTTGGGCCTTATTCTAGGATCATAGCTGATCAGTAACCTGTTCAAGATGTTACTGGTTGAATTTGCAGGGACTCGTGCCAGATCCTCAGATGACAGCTGTCTGCAGGGGAAAAAAAAAAAGAGAGGCAACTGTAGGCACGATTACATTAGCAGGTCAAATTCCTAGCAGATGAAGAGTACAGATGTACAAGAGAGACTTCTGCTCCTTGATTAAACTGTTACCTGAGAGAACAGTCAACGATTAAATTATAGCTTTTAACATTTGGACTGGGCAGGACTTAGAGAATGAGAAAAGATCATCACGGTGATGTTTTTAGATCATTAGTGAGGCTGCTGACTTGTCCTGTCAGTCAGATTAATACAAATTTTTTAACATCCAACAACAAACATGCATGGCCAAAGGGGAGTGCAAATTTGTAGTGCATTTGCAACAAAGAAAGTCTAGCCATGCTACCAGCTCACTGATGCTGTACACTGAGCTAGAAGCTGGCATACAGCTGGCATGCTGGTGTTAAGAAAACCTTCAATTTACCCATAATTTTACAACACATCATAGGTAAATGAAACCAAACCATGTTTGTTCCCCTGTAATGAGCATCATGGTATCCATTTTAATAGGTTTGTAATGGTACTTCACAACACTGTTTAACATTGTTACATTATGGACAATTTAAATCCATCTTACAAAAATATTCATCAATACCAATCATAATTTGATTGTGTTGTTACATCCATTAACTTTAACAAATAAGGGTATTAGCATTTGGTAATAACTACTAAACACAAGACAGCTGTGGATAGAATGCATGAGAAAGGTGTTTTAGGGCTGTCTGAGGAAATTAGATAAAAACCTGTGATATGCATACTAATAAAGCCATCCTACTGTAGGTAACAGTCAGTGCAGGACTTCAGCCCTCTCCAACCTTTCCCTATTATGAAAGAAGTATTTTTTTAAGATAAAAGTTCATTTGCAAACTAATTAAAACATGTTTTAGTTTTCCTGGATTTGTCTGTGTTGATTTGATAAAATTTTGGAGAAGAATGAAGTCAATATTTCTGCCATGTGGGTGGCAAAGAGTACTTAACATGTCAAGACAAACACTGTTTTGTTTCCTGTGTATTTCCACTCTCTACTGAAAGCAAAGTACGCATTTTCATTTGAAGCATCCTGCAATATGGCAAAAAGCAGCTGTCTACTGAAAATTACCACCATAACACAAAGTGGTGGCTTTCAGAGACATTCTGCCATACAGCATTTGTTTTCTGAGGTTGACTGATGAAAAAACAATGGGACAGGGAGAGGGAAAGGGGAAACCGGGATCTGGCAGGGGAGAAAGGAGAAACAGAAATCCTCCTAGTGGGTGGCAATGAATTCTCCTGCCAAAGAGTTTCCCCTTCTCAAAGCACTTTACATATCATTATGTAAACGTTATCATGCACTGAGGATGAGTTAAAGTGCTCTGCAGGAATGTAGTGCAGTGTGTGTACGTTCTGCGGTTCCTCTGATCAAAGTGAAACACATAATTCCCATTCACTAAACCTCTTTTTCCCTCTCTTTTACCAGACCCTTCTGACAACCTCAAGCACAAACTGCTAAACTGGAACCAAGTGGTTCCCTTGATCCACAAAAGCATCCGCAGCACTACACACGAAACATGTCATAGAGCTTACACTTGCCAATACTTCAACTACATCAAACAGTTTCTCTCGCATTTCAGGAAGTTTCATTGTCGAGCCGTTTGTTTCCATTTAAGGAAGCAGAGGTTGAACCTCTGCATGGCAGAGACAATGTACAGCTCAGAGGCATGTCAGCACATATTAATGTACATCCTGTTATAGGACAGAACTACACTGAAGGTGCTTTTTTTCTTAGCTTTTCCATGATATTAAAAATAAGGTAGATATGTTCAACCCTTCCTCAAGAAGGACAATTTTTTCCCTATAGCTTCAGACAGACAGATTAGGGCAACACAACAGTGCTGTTAGCCAAGGCAGCATCATCAGACATGATGATGTCAGTTTTTAAAGCATGGGTCATTGCAAATTCCAACTTTAAGAGAAAACACAAAAAATGTTAAAACCAAACCAGTCATTACATTCAGGATATCTATCTCCTCTTCTGATGCCCGTTCCTGTGGCCAGGGGATTCTGGTTTATCCTTTATTTTAACCAGTTTACTGTTTGTGGTTTACTGTGTTTCTGGTTTTTGTACTGTAGCACGTGTCTGTTTTGTTTGTAAAACTGTTTGTAAGCTTCCCCATGTGCTGTCTGACAGACTGTTTTGCTTCCAATTTTTCTAAATATCTAACGAGGTACAACAAAAGAAATGTCATTTTTTGCTAACTCCAGCATATTTACATTGATGTGTATCGCTGACATGTTGATAAATGCACACTGTCAAAATTATTTTCAATTAATTCAATGAATACATAAATATTTCCACAAAGTCAGAGAGGAAGGGATATCTTCTTCATCATCTATCCTGACTGTTATCTGTTAGCCTGTTTACTGCAAACTCATCTGAAAGTTTAGGATGACATGTAGCTGGGCAGAAACTGTCAAACAGACATGATGGAGTAATTTTTTTTTAAAAAGTACAGCTTAACGATAATTGAACATTTGATCAACCAATCAACTACCATAGAATAAAGGAATAAAGAACCTTCGCCTCCAAAGCTAGAAAAACTATACTGACACTAGTGATAATAAGTATATTTTGAACCGATAACTGTTAATTTTTTACTCATGATGGATTTTTTCCCAGTGTGTTTATTAAGAGGTTTATTTAATGTATTTATGCACATCTGAAGGTACAAGAGGTTAATATGTAGTGAGCAAAGATATTTATAATTTTCATGTTTACATAAAGAAAACAATTCTAAATTTAAAACTGTGATAGTGTGAATCTAGTACATTTGTGTACCAAAGTACATACACAAACAACTGACCTACTTTGAAGAGTTTTTTTTTTCCTTTTACCCATGAAATAAATTTAAATATCTTGACAAGCAGTTATCTGACATTTCAGCCAACTACACAAGAATTCAGCTAACGTATGTCAAATCATTATTACACATGCTGTAGCCTGACAGCGCTTGCCAGGTTTCTTCTTCTTCTTTTCTGGGCTTAATGGCGGGTCAGGTACAGAGGCGCCACCTACTGTTCTGGAATGTATAGTCCCATGTGAAAGAAAACAAACGCCTTTATTACCTCCGCCAGGGAGGTTATGTGATCGGCAGGGTTTGTTAGTTTGTTTGTTAGCAACATAACTCTAAAAGTTATGGAGGGATTTTGATGAAATTTTCAGGAAATGTTAGAAATGGCATGAGGAAGAACTGATTAGATTCTGGGAGTGATCTGGCTCATCGTCTGGATCCAGGATTTTTTTAAAGGATTCCGTACTATTGGGAGATAGGGCTAATTATCAGTAGATCTTTGAGTTTCATTATTGGGAAACTAAAAATATGTAAAACAAATGCAATACTGGCTGAGAATTTATCAGTACCGATAATTATCATGCATCTCTACTTTATACATGTACCAATTTTTTGTAAAGGGGATGAGAAACAGCTAAAGATTTGGCACACTGAGAGAGGAAGAACAGAAAATTTGGCCTAAGCGAGAGAAGAACTGCTACGTAAAGCTAAGCTTGAACTAAAAAAGGAAAACAATTAAGCAGATCAGCTGCTTAACGGATCTTAATGACTATTTTGTTTCTTATGAGCAGAAACAGAAGTGTTGTGCTTTGAATCTTTCAGTATCTCAGGATTCGATTCGATTCCACTTCTGAGGGTTATGATTCACTTCAGAATCAATTTTCTCCAGTCTGTGGCTCACTAAGGAGCTTAAAATAATTATTTGACATTTAAAAGATAATCAAATGCTTTCAAGATAATACATTGTTTTCCTTTTTGTAGCATTTTTATCAGCTATTAACAATAATGTAAATACATAAAGTAAAACCCCACATTTATGTGCTTGAACGAATTAATGCAGATAAAATGTGTGGGTGTAAAAAAAATTATTAATTAGAAACTTTGGTGAAAAAAAATATAAATCTAAAGCTTACACTGTTGATGCTGCAGAATAGCAGGTGTTGTGGTATAATAACTGACTGTGTTAACTGGTGACTTTTCTGCTGAATGTGTCAACGGTTGTCCTAGTTACAACACAGTTTTAACACTGAACATTTTCTATTATGTCTGAAATATGCTTAGCAGATAATGCATTGCATGACAAACTCAACAAAGGGGCTCTCTAAGTTTTCAATGGGTAGTTACTGAGACAACCACAGATACGTTTGACATGTAGTCACCAAACGTTAAACCATAACACCAGTCTTGGAAGTGACACAGATGATGAATCCTGTGTGTTTGCAATTTTGTGCAGCAGTCGTTGGCTGTTAATTGACTTTTTTTTAACTCTGGGTGAATGTCTATGTATGATGTGAGCTCGGATATATGAGCCATTCCTGAAGTAGGCTACATTATTTTTGTTTAGCACACTCAGCATACATCTCAGGTCAGGCCACCTCTTATCTAGGACTGTAAAAGCCACTGTGAGCCTTAACACTTCTTGTAGCTGAGTAACCCACGGCTCCATAAACAATGTAGGCAGATCATCAGTATGTCAGACACAGTAATGTAAACATTGTTGACACTAAGAGCTAGCGCTGCTAATGCTAACAGTGCAGCTTAAGAGCCGCAGACCTTCTAGAGACGGTGCACGGGGGTAAACACCAGGTTTGCTGCTGCCTAAATGTCTGCTTTTGAAAATGCACTGAGGATGCATAAAGTATGTTTTAAAATATTGATTTTTGAACATTTTGAATCAATTCTGAATTGTAGAAATTAAGAATTGTGATTTCAACATGAATTGATTTCTTTCAGCACCTTTATTGCTTTGTATTGGCAAGGCTTTGAACAGCTGTGAACCTGATAGTTTTGCTTTTGTGTTGACACAAGAGTCTTACATTTTAAACATGGATATGAATATTATAAATGAACAACTCAACTTTATAAAGCAAGCTAAAATGCTGAGGAAGGTGACAAAAAAAATCAAGAAAATTTTCCTGTTTCAATACTCCTGGTACTGTCATCTGTCATCTCCCTTTTTCCTTGCCCAATTCCATTCAAGTGAAAGAGGGAAATGGGAACAAGGGGACTGGGTAAATATAGCCCACCACATTGTGCTGTGTCTTGCTGCACTGCTCGCAGGCTGTCAGGATACTAGGAATCAGTAGTTAAGCTGATTTTGTTGCTGATGCTCACTCACATCACGTGCAGTAAAGGCATGCTGTTACATTTTATACAAATTAAAATGTTTTATGCATCAGTTAATTTAACCTTATTAAGCCACTGCAATGTCAGAAATCATCTTCAATATTCCAATGTTTCACTATCACCAACTTGTCCTCCAAACTTGTATTATTCTGTCTCTACTTCATCCTGGTGAAGAGCCACCAAAAAGAATTTTGGCTTGTAAACACAAGTCTACAGTGATTTTTCAGCACCACTAAATCAAGGTCTGGCCCTTTTAGTAATGTACTTATCAATTGTTAGTAATACAGCACATTTCCTAAATGTCATCTTATTTGTTTAAGAGAAACATTTTCAAACAAGCATAGGAACGCCGTCAATGTCGACTTGGTCTTGGAGTCTTATTTTCAAAGTAATTCATCTCAGGTAAGTAGATTCTGTTGAAAAAATACCAATGCATGGATTGTAAGGAGTTAACATTTTTTAAGGCTGACAACAGGGTCTTAGGTTCAGCATATCACATCCTCTGCCGCATTGATTTTAAACTCTAGCTCCTGTGAGTCCTTCAGCTTTATAGTGCCACACTACACCAGTGAGGGGGAACACTTTGAAATAAGTCAAGTCTCGCAGTAAATATAACTTTATGAAGCTATTCACGTATTTCAGATGGTTGAAATTTCCTCCAAGCAAGCACTCACCTTGAAACTGTATATCTTGCAATATAATTTTGTCATTATCATAGTTATGTGAAGAAATTAAACTTAAGTACAAACATTATGCTCTCTTTTGCTTCATACTACAGCTCAAGGTGTTTATTTTAATCATACTTACGATGGACAGTAAACCTGCTTCCCCTTTTTCTTCCCCTTCTTGGTTCCTTTTTCTTTGGCTGATGCTCCCTCTAGACAGAGGGAGAGGACGAGGAGAAAGATGGTGAGCGTCTTAATACCCATTCTGGTGTGAGTCGAGCCTGCAGAGAAAAAAAAATAAACAGTTTTGATAAAAAAGAATGGGCTGTAGCATTTAAATGACCAATTCTTTATGGTGCACAATTTAATAAACGAAACTAAACTCTAGTCACATATAAAACAAATCTAAGCTCACATTTGCATATGAAGAGAGGAGAAAGTGGCTACTAAAACTTTGCCCTCAGTGGGCGTAAAAAAAACCTTTTATGCATTTCCTGAACACTGTGGCCTTCCCCTAAGGTACCAGACATAATCTTTTTTCCTAATTATCTGGATACCTAGAGGAAATTTATAAAATGTTAGTAAATCAAACTGACAAGTTATTATAAAGTACTGTAAGTCCAAGGATAAACCAATCAGTAGCTGGATAATGATGGTCATCCCGGATTTATCAGGTGCATGTGGCCTCCAAGCAATGGCTGAAATAAATATTGCCTCTGATATCATCTACAACAGTCAGAGAAAAAATAAATATTGTTACATATATGCAGCTTTGTGTGGCAAAGTTGTTTACAGTGATCTAAATGCATGATGTAGTCTGATCTATGCCAGGATAGCTTCTGTGATGTAGGTTAATACTTTCTCAAACCACAAACAGTAAAGGAGATAATGCATTTTTTGTGTTTCACATAAATCTCTTGATAGAACATCTAAAGTCCAACAGTAGCACAATACTTACAAAATGAACACCTCTATGCACAGGCGGAGCATTTTTGCATAACTTGATAGGCGTCATTAATCAGCTAGCAGCCATAGTACCTTTGTGATTCATCCCACACCTGGGAAAGTGTTGCCCTTTCGTTGCACTGGGACATGGAGACCCACAGCAAAGCAAAGTGTCTCATCCTTCTCGCCCTGCCAGCAGCAGGACCGTTTATTAACTGAGGCATTTTATTGTCTAGACGAGACACTCTCCCTCTCTCTGTCTCTTCGCCTTGGCCCAGTAACTCCCCGACTGCTCCTCGCCTGCGCATTGATCATCATTTTCTCCACTGGAAATTGTTTCCACCGCTCTGCTCAGCGCCTTTTGTTTCCATGCAAAAACCTAAGTCAACATCGTTTAATCAATTTTTGAATAACCCTGCAGAATGAGAGGTCAGTCAGTGTTTCCACTGAGCAAGACAAAAGCAGCCAACAAGCAACGTCAGCACTGACCAAGACATATCATGTGGCAGCAGCTGGAGTGAAGGGGGATGTTTAACTTGGCAGCTAATCAACTCATTTCTTATGTGACCTGTAATTCCCATCCTCCCTCTAGCATTTTTCTACGTGATGACTTCCTTTTCTGACATTGTACTCAGGTCTCTCTGACAAGGAGAAGGAAGAAACACAGGATAGAAGCATGAAGCTAAGGAGACTTACAGCAAAAATAAGATACACCCTATACAAAAATGATGGTGTCTGTGGTTAAACTTCTTTTCCTGATGTTTTTGAGACAGTGAATGTCAAAAAAATTGAACAAAGCAGGCAGGGGTATGTCTATAAAGCAGAAGCAGATCAAGAGACTTTGAGCCTGATTTTGTCAGTCATAGCATTGCCTTGTGGCTGTCTGTGGAAAAATATGCAGTTTTCAAATGCCTGCTAAATCAGCACTCTGTCGCTATAAGCCTTTGCTAAGTGCTAATGCTAGCGGTAACTGCTGTTTCATATTCCTTGAATAGTCCGTTGTTAGGCTGACAACTCTTATGTGACTTTTTAAGATCTGTTGTGTTATAACTAAAGGACTTGTTGTCTCCCTTCAGAATCTTTGCGGAGCATTTTTTTTTATAAAAACATTTGTGTTATCCTCCTCTGAAAAACCTGAAAACACCCACATCAGTGATGTCATGTTTCATAGTTGCAGCTGTGTTGTAGCTTCTTCTTCTCTATGTTTAAGGGTTGGTCACCAAACATCCCCTCCTGTTTTGGACTGTGTTGTCTTGTGTGAAAGTAAATGAATGCCTTTGTTATCAGTGGATTTTGTCAGTTACTATTTTAGCATCCAAATTATAAAATTCTATGAAATGTTTGTAATATTGGCTAATAATTTATCTGTACCAATATCTATTGACATTTCTAATTTTTAGGCTTTTCATGCCTTCATTCGTAGAGGAGGACAGTGGATAGAGACAGAAACAGGGATGAAAGTGTAGGACAGACTTGAACCCAGGCCATCTGCATGGGGGTGCGACCTAGCTGACAGGCCTTCTGCACCACAGAAAGATGTTCCCTTATGTTGTTTCTTTGCCATATTTTTCAAGCTTTGACAGTTTTCATGATTGTGAACAGCAAATATTGTCAAAGTCCACATAAAGCAATTAAAAACGTATTCCCTGTTTTATATTCAACAGAGGAACTGTGTTATACGGTTAAGAAAATTATGAAACTATATAAAATAAAGCTGTTGTCTCTCCTCTTGGATGCTTTGGGCATTCCCATTGCTTGCACTTAAAAACACATCTCTCAACGGATAGAAACTGCAGTTTAAATTCTTCAAATTTTAGCATCCAAGGTAGAAACATTTGCAGAAGGAAGGTATAGCCTTCATAGAAAACTGCAGACTGCAACTTGAAGCAACTCCTGATACTAAAGTGCTCAGTACTGGTAGTACTGGATAATCCTACCACCTCCAGTGCCACTCATATTGATGTTGCACTAGAGGTGGTAGGATTATCCAGTGCATTACTGTGAGTCCTTAATTTGGCCCTATCCCAAACAAAGTGAACAAAAAGTCATGAAAAACTACTGAACAGTCTAAATTTATGGTTCAGTCAAATGTACTTCTCAGTGTTTTCATGTTTACAGTAAATTTTACCAACATTACAGTGTGTTTAGAAACCAATATTGTATTTTGCTTTACATGAACTTTGAGCATTTCATTGGAGAAAAAAAGTATCAGAATCAGAATGTTTTGTTGTCTTCTTTCCTTTTGTCTTATATCTCAAAACTTGATGGCTAACCATTTCACAAATGGCCTGCAATACATTTTCATGAGCCCTGTCATTAGTTCATCATATTTCTCCTTTTTAACAAAAGAAGAACTGAAAGATTATTTTGTTTGTAAGGAACTGAAAAATGCCCCTCAAAATGTTATTTCTTCTCCCTCACTATCGTATTAGGACCCCATGGATTTGTCATCTGCCATTTTCAGTCCTAAGAGTAGGTAAATGGTAATTTAACTTGAACTTGTACAGCACTTTTTTTGTCACCTGACTAAGCACTTTTACAAGCACCTTTTCACTCAGCATACATACACTGATAGCAGAGGTTACTATGACCATCTGTATTAGCATACACACACATTTCCGCACTACCAACAACGCAGGGTTAGGTGTCTTACACAACGACACATCAGCATGTGAAGGAGCTGAGGATTGAACCAACAACCTTCCAACTCTACCTACTGAGCCAGTCTCCCCTAGGGTTGTAACAACACCAGATTTTTAAACCATACTCAAATGATGTATATACTGATCTACACCTGTTTCCAAACCACAGCAACATTATAACAAGTTCAAGGCACCCAATATTGGGTAATGTCTTGTTATACTAACACTGTCTTAATTTGGCAAATATGGTATTGCACATATTAGACTGCTTGCTCCACTTATAGTTTCAAATAGATTTATTCCTCTCCTGTACATAGCTTGTGAAATAAGTGTAGCTTTTAATAAAGCTTTGGTACTTTTGGTACAATGGCTCATTGATGTGACAGCGATTGTATCATTTTAAAATGCATGGTATTGAAAATCATAAAAAAAAAAAAAATTCTGGCAACCTTAGTCCAAAGTGCTCATTATGAGTCTAATGCATCATATAATGTATTTGACCATTCATTTTTAACAGATATGCTTCTTATAATCATACAAGATGTCTCAAGGTCCCTGCCTCCATGCTCTATAAATCAACATCTTACAATAGGCCTTTTCTGGTTATGCAGCATCAAATACAGGCATATGTGAAGAATAAGGGAGGTGTTCATGTGTTTAATCTCTTTGGTGTTGTATTAAATCTCACACCATCATCACCCTCTTGAAGCTTTAAGAGAAACATCATGCACACACTTTTAAATCTGATCAGCGTGTAGAGAAGCAGGGCTTCAGCTGACACACAACACACATACACACAGATATATATATTTCTCTGCACAGGGATCTTAATTGACCTTGACACTTCCTGACTCCACTCTTTGCCCCTTGCTCATTTTTACTACCGGGAATGTTTAAAGCTGAAGAGGCTTTATCGTGCCATGGTGGACAGTGACTAAAGCAGCCTTACATGTTGTGCCCCATGGGTGCAAGGTCAATAAGCAATTCTGCTGTGCACACATGCTTTTCTCTGGCTGTACATTTATAGATTGTGCACCATGAGCATGCTGACTAAAAATGCTGTATAAAGGGAAGAAATGTTAGGTAAAATTTCTTTTCATTTGTACGGTATTGAAAGTGAAAACAAGCAATAGGTTGTCAAAATGTCCATACGTATTAATGCTTTATGATACTATGTGTTTGAAAATTATACTATCTCTACTAACGTCATCATATATGGCATTGAGTTGGTGGTTTTACACGTCATTGGTTATTTATGAAACAAAAAGTTATTGAAGCGTTAAAGAAAACTACATCTACTTTATTTCATGGAAGGGTGTATTTCAGATCCAGGCAAACTCCTGTCTTCAATGCACAATTATGTTTGCAATGTTTGAGTACCAAAACACTGCCTATGAACTTCTGCATTTAAGACAATGTACAGGAGTTTTCTTGCAATTTTGGATAATTGAGAACTGGAAATTACACAGTGTTCGGTGTTAGTGACTGCTTTTTTTTGTTGTTGTTTTGGTATCGTTATCGTTTAATTTAGCTAGTAACATACTCAAATTTAAAAGGCAGGTTAAATGACAACTGTAACATGTTCCAATGTACATAATGTCCACTGTTTTTGCTTTAATAACCTGATACACTTGAAGAGGACTGTCTTTTGTCCTTGTCTAACGCTAAGAAATGCTTTAACCCACAAGGAAAGGCCTGCGATGTGCTTTTCCTATCAACATATTCATAAGGAAACAGTGCCAAACAGCAATCCACCGGGGCTCTCACAACCTGTGGCTGCCTTGGGTCTGCTCGTAACAAGAGAAAAGTAAGTAACAGAGCCTGACACTCGCCCACAGCTTCAGCCTGAGCCCTAGGAGAGCAGCAGCAGTGGGTCTTGAGTGGAAACAACACAGCAAGCAACGACCACCATGACGGGGAGGGGGATGCAGGAAGAAGATGCCAGAACATATGAGCGCGAGCATGCGATTTAGCGACTAACGAGCCCACGTAACCAAAAAACCATGAAAGTCATCCATCAAAAATATTCCTCCAAGTCCCACTTACCTTACGGCTTTGTCACCTGTCAATTCCTCAGAAAGGTAGACCCAATAAAGCTGACCGTGCAAGTATCGTTATCAGAGCCTCATAGACCAGTCGCTGTCTTTCTTTTCCATGCTGCTCTCGCGCTCGTGTCGCCGTTGAAGCAATGTGTTGAATGAAGAGAAAAGTTACATCTCGGCAATTTGCCAATTTTCTTTTTTTTATTGCCGCGCACCGTTTGTTGTTATTTTAGGATTAGTGTGTATATGGCTGCTGCCCTTTCGCCTCAGCTCGGGAAGCCCAAGATGGAGGCTTGCGTGTACCTGTCATGCAACATGCGCAGTAGCGGCTGCACGGAGCCGAAGAGCATCATCAGTCCTCCCATCAGCACCGCGGACAGCCACTCGTTCCCCGCCTCCACAGGCTCAGACACAGCTACAGCCTCAGAGAAGGAGAGCCGCTGCTGAACGCTGAAACATGACGTGACGGCAGAGAGGAGGAAATGCTCTCATTCACGTATCACTATTTATGGCGATGTCTATGAGGTATTTAGCGGCAGATGGACGTTCAGTTAAGGCTCCATAGACCATAAAGCACAGAGCCATGGATGCAATACGGTTCAGCCTGATTGCCTCCATTGGCATTTATTATTGTGCGATTCAGAAATAGACTATGAAATCTGATTGGCTTTTTATGTCAAAAACTATTAATAAAATGGAAATATAAAAATAATTCGTATATTTTTCAACCATATGATCAGGGCAGGGCCACCCATTAAGGGGGGAAGAAGAAAAGCTTTCTGGTTCTAGGAGGCCCATTTCATATAAATATATGTAGTCAGTATTTTATAAATATATATATTTCTGTCAATATAATGCAATAACGATGACTTAATCACACAAAAAAAGATAAATCACAAAAATTAACACAAATTAATCCTATAGATATCATACATCACTTTTTCAACAACCATCCAATGCAGCGTTGTAAACTTGATGAAAGAAGAGCCTAGCTTTTCGTGTTCTTTTGATGTTATCATTTTTATATCCAAAAGATATACACCATCCAAGATTCATTAATATGACTCTTTTATCATCATCATCATCATCATCTCTCCTCCCCTGTCTGTTTTAGTGTGACTCTCCTGAGCGTGCACACAGACACACAGCAATGAGCACTCTCCCTCTCCCCTACATGCAGTACGATGTCTACAACGCTGAATTTATCTACTAATGGCCAGTTTAAAAAATTACACTCGTTGTTGCTGCTTTAAAATCTTGCAAAAGGTCTGATGTTGCTCAAAAGTCTGTTTTTTCATTACAAACTTTCGTGAAATTACTAGCGAGATGCTTCTTATGGTCGCTTGCTACTGATGAAAACTTGTTCATGAGCAATAATAACGTAACATGATGGTGTGATCTAACCACTTGGCTACAGTGTCCCATAAAGTCCTATTTTTTTAACTTAGTTCTTACTTTAATCATCTTTTAAAAGGAACCCTGCATGATCAGACAAGTTCATCTTGTTGGATAGGTTTTTGTATCTCTTGTATGTATATTGAACTAAAAACTCACTACATATCTGCATTTTGAGTAAATTTGAGCTTATAAACTCACCAGGAGACTGCCATGTTTTGGTCCACGCCGGTAGTATCTATCCAACAAGAGGAACTTGTCTGATCATGCAGGGTTCCTCTTAAATTGTTAAATTACAGATTTGCAATGTGGGCTAGCTGGTGTCGTTTATTGAATGCTAGCTGAGATAGGTTTGTTTGGATCCAAGCTTATAAAGCTAACAAGACAAGGAAAAGACAACTTTTTGGTGTAAGATGAATTTTTTCATCTATTTGTGTGCAAACCTGAGATTTAACCTAGGCTAGATGACTATCTGCACCTGGTAAAGCTACTAAACATGAGACATTGACTTATACAGTCTAATGTTACATCACAGTCTGTTTATATATTCAGAGAGTTACACTCTGCTGTCAAATTGTTGCTTTTGTCTGGATTCCTCTTCAGTCAGTCTCTCTTTTTGTCTTCTTAGCTTCATCAGTCACTATTCCCTCCATCTCTTCAGCTCAGCCATTGCATCACACAGCACTGTGGTGGGCTGATTGATTCTCAGTAATAATTGTAACCATCTTTATGCTATTTTGCAATTTTGGATTAAAATGACTCTAAAACAAGATTATCTCAAGCAGGAGTCAATGGACTAGTACGTTTCTGATAAGAGGTCTCAAATGTGAAAAAGTTTGGGGATTCTGATCCAAAAATCCCTAAGAGTATTAAAATACTAAAAAAATATAATCTTCCCAAAGATCCATGTCATTCATATCACCTAATCTGTTTCAGCATAAGAAGATTAAGGGTCTAAGTGCTCAGAAAGAGAAAAAGGCAGAAAGCCCATGGAGCGCTGCATGAGTGAGACAATGTCCTGTGATTGAAAGCTACAGAGTAGCTTAATGGCTCCTGTGTTGCTGAGTCTGTTTCTAACTGCTGTTTTTAAGCAATCTCTAAATTTAGCTGTTAGTGTACAAAAGTCCCAGTGGGAGTGATATCAGGTTGTATTGCATTTGTCATTTTCCAGGTGCTGTGAGAACTCTTTGTTTACATCTACCTTCTGCTTGTGACCAGCTGAGTGAATTGAAAAACAGATAACTGGAAATGTTTGGCAGAGAACCAGAGAATTACAGCCTCATCAAATGTTATCACTTTATACGGCCACACATTGATTTTATATTTAGGCAGTGAGTTAAAGGAATTTTTATGCTGCAGGTGTTTGACTTTTATGCAACACATTATTGATGTTCCCCTTAAATATAAAGCAGTCTGTGTGGAGCTCTGCTTTCTGCTGGAGGTGAGTACAGACTGTGTAGAAAGTAGCTGCTCCTGTGTGAAATGTAAAAGCCAATTTATAAGTGCCATATAACTGCATTCTGTTAAACCACTGCAAAAGACATTTCTATGTCCAACAGCATACTACCGTATTTATACAGAATATAGGTTAAAAATACCTGATGAAGAGTAAGGTTGTCTTTTCCAGTCTTCAATTCTTTTTAATGTGTTTAAAACAATACAGTCTCCATTAATTCAAGGATTTATAGTATCAAAAGATACAGGAACTTGAAAAAATACATCCATTTCATAAGACAGATGGTAATCAATAACTAAACATTTAGTAATTCATTTATTGTTTTGTTTGAGGAAGATACATAAAGATAAGGTTTAATATCACTAGTTTTATGATGGGGATTATTAGAAAGAATCATTAGTTTTGGTACCAGGGGAAATCTAATTGGCAGGAAAGATTTTGGGACAAATTAATATCCAGGTTTGTTTGAAATGGTAAAAGGACTTAGAGTTAGGTATTAAACACTTTTATTGGATAAGGAAGAAGGTGGGATAGCCTTACCTAACTTGAAGCACATTTTAATACAGCTCAGGTGAGATTTCTTGTTTGTAGATGCCCTTACTACCAAGTGAGATGAAAAGACAAAAACTAACTTGAGCTTCAGTCATCATTTGGGGACAACCTACAGAACAGTTATTTTTTTCACATATCTCCAACTAAAAGATTTTTTATTTAAAAAAGTTTAAACCAGCAGTAACTGAAAGAACAATACAATGATAGATACTTTTATTAAAGCACACAAACACATCAACATGAAGCTTATTTCAAATTCTACCAGGGATTGCCAGATGCAGAAAGGAAATAAGACTGTATATATCAAATCAAAATGGGAAAAAAGTTTAGTGTGGAGCACACAGCAATCATCCAAAGGCTATAAGAAATTTAGAGCTTTTGTATGGAAGGATTTGTTTTTTTCATAGCATCACATATTCATGGAAAACCAAATGATGTGAAACTACTGTATTTTTGTTTGATTATAGAAAATGTCATCACAAATGACTGGTATTTGTGTAAGATACTGCCTGTGGCTTTAAAAAAATCAGTTACAAGAAGATTGTATAAACCTGAGAACCCAAACTTTAAGGAATGGATAGGAATTATACCTAAAATATATATAAAAGGGAAAAGATAACTTTTTCACTAAGACTAAAAGGAGCAGCTAAAAAGTGCTAAAAAGTGGTCCAGATGGATCCACTTTGCTGCAGAGGATGAGAACGCTGTCTTCGTGTCACTGTGGAATTCGATGGACTTGTTCATCACTGCAAGATTATTATTATTATTTCAACTCATGCAAGCCCCACTGGTTGGTGTTTTCATCACTGCTAAAGTTAATTTGTGTTACATCTTTGTAGTCATAAAAAAATGTCATGTCATGTCAAAAGTCATAAAAATGGACACAATAAAAAGTATTTTAAAAAGAGTAAACAAAATATTTGTTGAGTATCATGAAATAAGCTTGAATTTCCCTCTGGATGAATAAATTATCTATCTGTCTGTCTGTCTGTCTGCCTGTCTGTCTGTCTATCTATCTGTCTGTCTGTCTGTCTGTCTGTCTATCTATCTATCTATCTATCTATCTATCTATCTATCTATCTATGCATCTTGCTTCATCCAAAATATTCAGTAGCTACCTATTATTTTCAATTTTCCTGTATTGCTGGACATTTTCATAAAAATACTTCAGGGTCCTTCTTGTAATGAAAGATACATCTTGCAGAGGAGCTAGGACACATCATCAGTGATGTGACCTGGGGTCGTTGGCTGTTTCAGGTCTCTCACTCCCAGACATCCCAGGCAGCCCTGTCGAGATTGATCAGTGCCCAGCTTGCATCTCGGCAGCATTAGTCCAACAATCCTCACTCTTGATCGAAACACACTGAGGGGCTTTTTTGCAGCTTCAGTAGTGGCTTTGATGGCCTTTCATTTTTCCTGTCCAATGATGTCCCTCAATGTAAACACTTTACAGAGTGAGCATCCTAAATATCCTCTGCATCCCACTTCCACATGTTCACACTGAACTGACCAGTCTTTTAACACCATTCCTTCACTAGCTCCTGATATCTTGCACACTTTCTTCCATTTACCTTGTACATGCTTTCTTCCCAGGGTACTCTTAATTCCAGCATAAGTGACTGCTTGGTAGAGTCTGACAGCGATTGTAGCCTGATATATACTTCTGCATCAAATCTACACCATAGCATACACCATAGGTCTGCGTAGCCCTGACCCTTATATGCAGATGCCTACAGATGTGGCAGACCTGCACCTGAAGACTGTAACTCCATGTCAAAACAAGGCAGACTGCAATAATTTGGTCCACTGGGTCACCACCAGTGGTGCAGTGCTGGGTATGCACTGGTATACAGAATATAACCACTTATGTGTCTGTTATTGTGGAGTATGCCCACTTCTAAATCTCTGCGGATGACAAAGGCAACAAACAAGTAATTGGAGTTTGGTGCATTGCTTTGTTATGCATTACCCCTAAAGAACATGGAATTGTTGACTCAAAATGTGTAATTGTATTGGTATCTCAGCCTAAAGTTCAGTAGTCATGGTGAAATCTGCTCTTCTTTTGCTGTTAATTGCTTAACATTCTTTTCACTCAGAAGAAGCAGAAGTTTATCAGCATTATGCAAACAGAAAAGGCACTTTTTAGTGAACTCAATCTACAAGATGCTCATACATGTCTTTGTTTAGAACACTGTTCATGTCTTGAAAGAAGAAATTTATCTGACATGCTAACACAGGTCAGAGGCTTGAATTAAGTATCATCAAAGTAAGTTAACTCGATTTGATTTTTCTTCTTAAATGCTTTTTTTGTAATCCGACAAGAAGAATTAATTCAAAAAACTTTGTCAGTCATTCATCTGAATTTGGATATAACTCTTCTACACAGAGAAGTATTTAAACCAGATCCCAGTTGTTCATGCCAGGATTTCTTTCGCTGTGAAAGTTTAGTGAAACACATCAAAGCAGCTGAACAGGAAGCTAGTTCCTTTATTTTTACAGTAAAAATAAAATCCATCACAGAATGCAGCTGAGATGATTTTTTTCCCCACAGTTTTGATCCATATCTCATTCATCACTTTATGTCAAACAACCTGGGTGGCCTTTTCCACATCGATCCCTGAAGTACAGTTTTGACTGACAGGGCTTTCCATCTGAATACACAAATTAATCAGGACCATATGTACAGAATAGAGATTAATGATTTATGTCACAGGGTATAGCTCCGGTGTTACAGTCAGGATGCTTAAAAACCAGCACAATGAACCTTTGTTTTATGTACAAATATGTAACAGGAGTTGAACACGAGCCAAGAATGTGATGGACAGCCGTGTGACTTCCAGACAAACATCAGCCTGGATTGAACCAAACAACCGCATCTTGTTTCTGTAACTGAAAATAAAGCCTTTGCCAAAGAAAAACTTGCACAAATGTTGCTGGTAAACCTCTAGTTCACTTTGTGTTTTCCATTTCACAGATGATTGGTAATTTTTTAAGTGATTCCAGAGAAGCTGCACAGATGTAACTTTAGATCAGTGACAAGATAAATTGCCAGGAAGAAGAAGAAACACCCATGTTGAATGAGCTGTCGAAGTGAATGAGAATCATGTAGGATGACGAACAGAAACAGTGAGGCAGAACTGATGTGATTACAATGGTATTTACTGTAGATGCAGATATTGGAAGGATGTTGGATTTCGAGTCATTCTGATAGTTTCTTAAAAGAAATGTTAAGGGTAAAGCACAGTAAGCTCTAGGGGGAAAAAACAAAAGGCTGGCTCAGACTACACAAATTCAGCCAGATTTTGGCCAAATAATAATTTGCAACATGTCCCAGACCACAATCCTGACTCAACAAGACTGGCAAGTCAGCATTTTAATGTCCTTTCTGACATTTTTTGACACGCTGACCTTAAGTTATCAACGTGTATCCTGACACCTACCATTACGATAGCATTAGCTCCTTATCTTTGCATCATCATTTATAAGTGAGTACCTACTCTTTCTCACTCTAATCTTATCTCAGGGATCTTATGTGTACACACAGCAACACCCTATGCCTTAGCTAGGCTAACTGGGCTTATTTTCTTTCCGTTATCACATTCATACCTCAAGTTCTATCTGAGAATATCCAGTCCATATTGCCCTCCTCTTGATACATCCGGACAAGTCCATAATTGTTATCCATAATTTAAAATTCCATTCATTGTTTCTTGTTTGTTATTTTCTTCTTTTCTGACTGCTAGCATCACATGGAGCGCTTCTGTTTTATCTATGATCATCTCTGACCCATCTGCCTGATGACCTGTGAACTTGTACATCGTAGTGGAGACATTGGTGACATCAGCATATGTATGCAAGATTTTTGTTGCATAGTTGATGAAATCAACACACATCAAAATTGCCAACATTAATTTACATGTCTGAATCAATTCAAAATACATCACAATACAATACAATACAATTACTTTATTTATCCCCAAAGGGAAATTCGTTTGTCTGGAGTCTCATCTGTTTATGGTATAATTATATAGTTTTATTGCTGATGGTATGAAAGATCTTCTATATCTTTCTGTCCTGCAATGAAGAGAGAGGAGCCGTCCACCACCGTTGCTTCTTTGGTCATTTAGGGAGATATGAAGTGGATTATCCATGTTCCCCAGAATGTTCATGATGTCCAAAATATTTTTTTTACATACATCTTTTCATCCTAAGTGCATTTCTGACTGCAGACAGTTTAATCTACCGCTGGTATTTTAGTCCCACACAGTCCCCAAGTCCCTGATACACAGTTGCAGGAGGAGATGTGTGGCTCATTAGCTGCACTGTTAGCACTAGCAGGGCTAGCTCTCAGTGTGGGTAATGTTTACATGGCAGTGTCTGACATACTGTCGGCTGGAGCCATAAATTGCCCAAACCTGCATGCTAGAATCCCCAGGGATTTCCTGACACAACATTTATTTATTTATTTATTTATTTATTTATTTGTTACATGGGACAATGCACATTAATGAATATGGACATGTAAATGTGCCAGATTGTAGCCATAGGCTAATTTCCATCTGTAGTCCCCAGCAGGTTGATGGTATAAACGACAAGGAATACATTAAAAATCTACATAAAAATCAGACAACACCAAAATCAGACAACATAGTGCAATAAAATACAAAGACCCAAATATAACGATACAGTAGGTTGCTGCATGACCTTAGCTTAACACAGACCAGGAATAAAGTGACCATTGCAGTTTAAGTGCATAAGGCAGACGATAAAGTGCTGCAGAGCTAAAGTGCAAATGTGCTGATATATTGCACATGATCATGAGTGTGCTTAAAGAAGAAATTGCACATCACCCTTGGCCTGGTTATTTAAAGTGCTGATAGTATTGCACATAGCCCTATTGCACATAGTTGGCATTAAGATATGTGCTTATGCATATATTATTGCACCAGAATAAGCATGCTCAGGTAGAGGTCCAGGGGAGAAGGGCAGTGGCCCGAGGTGGAGGTCCCCCTGCCTAGCCTTGCATTGCCAGGGAAATGCTAACTGTGGTGACCAGGTGATCCGCGACAGTGAAACTAGCTGCTGCTGTTGAAGTGCTAGCTGCTGCAGCTGAAGTTGGAGTGCTAGCTGTAGTGAGCAGTTGAGCTGCGATGGCTGAGCTGTGATTGCAGAGCTAGCTGCTGTTGAAAAGCTAGCTGTGGTCGCCAGGTAGGCTGCGATGGTGAAGCTAGCTGCACGTAAGGCCAGGCCAGGCGTGCCTGTTGGCATTGGGCCAGGATTAGGTTCGATGACCCCTGCCAGCAGCAGCACAACTGTGAGGTATGCAGTCCTTACAAATATGCTGGATGGGTAAGCGTGCTCCTGTGTTGTTGGGTGCACCCTGGCGTGGCCATTTTCCAAAAGTTAGGAGTACAGGAAGTGTTGGCTTCCAGTGGAAGACGGAGGGAACGAAGTTTCCCCGTTTTTTGCAATGTGAGATGCCACGTCACACACAAAAGTATACATACAATTAAAAGTGCACTTTACATCCAGCTCTGCAGTGAAACTGAGGGTCTAACAAAAGCTTTAGATGGTAAAATGAGCACACACACGGCTCCTGCTGCACTGTGTGTGCTCAGTGGCAGCCATCTTGATTTACACCTGTCCAGCACATGCATGCTAGGTGTGCTAAATAGAAGTAAGAAAGCCTTTTTCAGGAAAGAGTCAAAAGCCTTAGTTCACATCAAGTACTATCTTTAGTTATAAGAGAAAGACAGCCGACAACTGCTGACTGACAGAAACAGCATCACTTTTTATTGATGTGATGACAAGATTGTCTGTCTCATGTTGAGGACAGTTTAACGGATGACCATTCTATCTACTGATTCTACACATTTGGTGGACATAACAACAGATATTGGAAACTTAAAGAACCCCATTACAGAAGTAGTTATGCAAATGGTTGCGTACTTTAGATGTGTTACCTTAAGCTAAAGCTAAAGCTAATGTAGCTGCACAAGCCAAGAAGTTACTAAATAAGCCAATTTAGCTATGTCACTCATAGCTTCAGCAACATTAGCTTCAGTAAACGTAGCTAGGACTAAAATAGCTACATTACCTAGGTAAGTAACATAGCTATGTAGCTACATGAGCTTTATTTAACATAGCACAGGATAACATAGCTTCTTTAGCTTTAGCTATGTTAGATTAGCTATGTTAACTACATCACCTACTCAGCTTACTTAGCTAACATAGCTATTTTAGCTTTAGCCTACATTAGAATGTTTTAATTGACAACAACCTTTTGTTCCTTTCAGCTGACTGTTTACTGGGCTGTTTTGGATTTTTGGTAATAATGTTTTACAGATCAGGTTTATTTTACCTTAACCCTAACCAGAAGGTTGATTTGATTTTATTTTGAAAATTTTAGCATGTATTTCTGATCTGACAGATTGGCGTTTTACAGTTGCAGTGGTCTGCAAGGGATCTTGATCTCAGATCTGCAGTCTAAAGCCAGACTGTCTTGACACGCTTAGTTAAAAGTCACCAGTTAACACGGTCACTAATGAAAGACCTAGTTATTTGGTTCAAGTCCACATGTTGAAATATTTTGCAATTCAAGCACAAATTCATTTGATCTTTGTTTAATGTTTTCCTCTGTGTGGTAACATTGTTGTAATCAGCTGTGCAAATGCAATGAACATTGGCTAAACACTGCGTTATCTTGAGCACAATCTATGATAATTTTGTTATTGTCAAATAATAATTCACAGCTCCTAAGTGCACATCAGACTGGAGAAGAAGCTAAAACAAACACCCTCGTAACAAATTGGAAATGTAAATTGTGAATCAGGAATCAGTGTGAACCAAAAGGTGATTCAGAACTGAATCATGTCCCCCAGAACTGGTATTAAATGGAATCATGGGATACTGAAAGATGCACACCTGTAGTATAACTAAACATGTTGAAAGGTTGGAACAAAAACTATTTTGGTCTAAATATTTAATGTATTTTTGTCACCCACTGTACTACAAGGAATTATGATTTATTACTCATCTGGTTTTCAAAATTATTAAAGCTAACCCACACATTTCTACATGTGCAGCATTCTGGTCCTCAATACGGTGTCGCTCCAGCTGCAGGGCCTACTAGATGTGTTTGTGAGGCATGGCCCAGCACAGTGCATTCTTTGGTTTCATCTTCTACTGTAAAATCTTTATATTCATTTTGCCTCCCTCTCTCCCTTTGAAGAAATGCTTGCAGGAGAGGAGCTGGAGCAGGCTGAAGTTTTCTCTGTCCTCTTCTTTGCAAGAGTGAGACATCAATGACAAGAATGCCAGAGCCACTGGGGCCTTTAAAACTATCATAAAGCAGTACTGAAACCCATTGATTGCACTAAAGAATATTAATGTAATACAGTGTATGGCATCTCTTAAAAATACCCACCATACTTTTCTAACTGCACATTTGATGCATTCTCTGTAAATTCAACAACAATGAGCAGACGTGTGCATGTTTGTAGGTTTTCAGATGTTAAAAGTCATGCAGTTAATCACCACATATGGCTGGGATGATGTGTTGCAGATTTGACTCTTTGATATTTTAATAAGTGGATCAACATGATGCAAGCTGAGTCTTCCCTGTCAGCAGATGCAACACTAAGAAGTGTCGAGCCAGAAAGGTGTTCAGCAGGAAGGCTTCGTCCAAGTATTTTTGGACTCCAGTCTTTACTCAGTAAAAAGAGGGAAATCCTTGAGGAAGAGCTGGAACTCCTTTTCAAAGTTATTGTCAGCACGTTGAATATTTGCATAAATAAAAAAAAAACATATACTGATATTCACATTTATTGTAAACTTACAATGAATGCATACTAGCGGCTCCTCTGCTTAACCTTAATTCATCAATCTTTTTCAGTTATTTATAAATGCAGTGTTTAAAACTTTAAAACCACAATTGAAGCCACAAGTTTAAATGAGGTTTTTTGTTTCCATCCCAGCCTGAATTTCTTGTCTGCTCTTGCCTCTTTCAAACAGCATGTAGGGGCAAAAACAGAGTGAGACGGCATCACAGAAGTAACTAGTGAATTTAAATTGGATTCAGTTCAGGTTCGTCCCTGAAACACTGTCTGCAGACAAATGTAACAGATAAATGCATCAGACAAGAGTATCAGTGTTTTGGTGTAATTATTGGACAGAGCGCAGATCCAGCATGCTGAGTTGAGTCTGAAGAAGCCCACTGAGCCTGTGTGTGCAATAAATGTTAAAACCTTTGTGAACAGGCTATCTGATTCAATGTGTGATATTGTCTCTATAATTCGACCAGTGAGAATTACTTTCAATTGCACCACTGTGCACGTAAAACTTTAGTTATTTCCATTTAATGCCACTTTAACGTCTTCTCTGCTACATTTCAAGAGAAACTGCTTTTTGCTTGTAGTTTATGGTAATTGTTTGGAGAGCTCCTGTTATTTTGCAGTGTAAATTTACCAACAAAACTATGATAAAGTGAAACAATATGATGGAAAACTCCAGCTGTTGTTTCTATGTATTTTACATGTGACTTATTTGTCTTAAACAGAGTGCATTCTAAGATAATCAGAATGATTTTGTGCCCTATCCTCCCTACTGACAAAACTATGCCAAATCTGGATCTCTCATAGTTCTTAAGATTGATATGTAGAGTGACAGAAGTGATCTAGTCTGCCTGGAAGAATGTCAAAGCCACACTGAATCCATACCGTATTCATATTCAGTATAAATAATCTCATGACCTGTTATCCTGTCCTTGAGAACCCCATTGATAGTAGCACGTGCACTCTGGATTTAACTTAGAATAACTAAAAGCCAACTGGAAAGTTAGGTGACTGTAAAAGGGACCACAACGACTAAAGTTTGTCTTTTTTTTTTACTTACCTCTGGCTCATGCTGTTACATGAAACACCATGTATATGTTGTCAACCTTAGGACTCACCACCACCTCTTTCATGAAAAAATCGTAACTAAAATGAGTGAAACTTTCTGGCCACTTAATGATAAATATTACTGTTTGGAGCTAAGATGGAACACGGGTGAAAAAAGAAACTGAAACATAAAAAAGCTCATCAGTGCAGAAGGGATGAACATGAATGCATACATTTTTGCATTGATCATGTCACCAAATCAGTCATTCAAAATAACATGTTACGGTTGTAAACCTGGGAAAAAATTGGGCTGTGGATACCATGATAACTGAAGACTTCCCAAGTTTTAACTAAGAAAAGTGTTATTTTTCAGGTCCGTTTGGGCTATGTTTAAGGCCATTGCACACTGAGTCCATATTTTTGTCTAATCATTTTGCATGTTGGTTTGATTTTATCCAAATTTTTGCATCAGTCCAAGTCATTTAGATGGCTAGATGATGATCCAGATCAATGGCTGCTGCCTTCTTCTTTCTAGTTTGCTCACCCTCAGCCAACCCCTCCACTCTCTCTCTCTCCCTCTTTCACACCAAAACCTCACTTTAAACACTGTAATATGCCCATGTATCATGTGGATATCAACCATGGAAACAAAAGATGAGGGCTCAAGTTTGTTCTCACAGCCACTTAACAAAGACTGAACTCAAAAGTTGTCCTCCAACTCCACACAGCCATGACATATGAGCTGGTGCTGTATGAAGCTCTCTGTCAGGATACAAATAAAACACACAGGACTGTGTGTGCAAGGTTGGTGTGTGTGATGTTTTTTCAGATTACTGGTCAAAAAAAAAGGCCTTTAGTATTAACATAGTAGCTAAACTTTAGCTCTGTTGTTGCAACAGGTAAAACTTATGTGCTACCTTGTACTTAATCGCTTTTCTACAAAGCATACAGATGGGCAGATGTTTAGAAAGTTATCCCTCTGTTGCTTCATATTAAGTCCACAAGACATGATTTCTGGGGTGGAGAACTGTAACTGTAAGACGTTTTGGCAATAAGCAGCGCAACACATCCAGACAGCTATCTAGTTTACCTATGGCTAGCGTAACTCTTATTAAAGGTAAAAGGTCACTGTGGGTCATGCAAGATTAAAGGGGCTAAGCCAAAGCATTACGGAACGAGCTCTGATGACGAGCAGCAGAGCCTCAGTGAACTGATCTCTGGCGTTAAAACTGATGCATGGACCGATTCATGTTACATTTTTACTAATCTAGGATGTTTTACGTTAAGATCAGTTAATGGGTAGTGTAGCTACCATGTAGCTGATGTAGCTACATTACCTTTAGCCTCACTTACTAAAGGTCACATAGCTAAAGATAAAGCTAACGTAGCTACATTGGCTTGTCTAGTAATTGTAACTATAGAGAGAACTGATTCCATGACCATTGCATTGGAAACTGCAGTCTCTGTGGGCGCCTGCTCTACCCACTGAGTTACACCAGCATCCATAAACCTGCACACAATTTAATTCCAGATTAGCCCTCCGACATTTTATTCTGTTTTTTATAAAACATTACTTAGTCTGCAATGTTTTCAGTGTGGTTATTTCATTAATATCCTGCTAAAATTTGTTTATGAATGTTTTTTTTTTTTTTAAGTCTTAACCTTTTAAAGATTGTACTGGCAAATTATGTCACTTTTGTGTTTGTTTTGGACAGTTTAAGGCAATGATCATACCATTTACAAAAATGCTTTTTAGTTTGTGTTAACTGAGTGTCATCCTTTCTTGGCTTTTCTATTTATTTGCTTATCTTTTTATTTGCATCATTGTAAATGAAGAAAACAGCAAAAAAGATTTTCAAGAATTTAACAAAGGTTAAATCAGTAACTGAATGAGTTGTATACTACAATCATGGCTGTACTGACGGAGATTTGTTCATTCTGAGATATGAACCATCAGAATAAACATTAAGAAACAATCGACTCAGATTGATGACTGGTGGCGAGAACATGCTGTCAGTGCCGTCTGCACTTCATTTCACCAACAGTTTCCTCTGAGTGCATTTATAGTGGCCCTGGTGTTTTGGTTGAATAAGTAACTGGGTTAAATGGTGACTTTGAACTTAATGTGAATACAGCTAATGAATATGAGAGAGTCATCGCATATGCCTTTTTGTTAAAATTTTCATTATGCCAAAATATTCTAACCAGATAAATTATTGGTTGTAGTAATAATTAAGAAAAGTTAAAGTTATATAACCATGAAACTAAAAATTGTATTCATACATAACTTTAATGGAAACAGCAAGTTTATCTAATGCTGGGACAGGCATCAGGCTTTCATCATGGTTTTCATCTGAGGATTTTTAGAAAATAGGTGTTTCCTCTGAAACGCTACTGTCAATTTAAAAAACAAAAACAACAGGATGACTTCCTACACTTAATAACAATCAGTGTTTTCAAAGATGGAATGCAATGCATGACAATGAATTTTCCTTCCCCAAAGGACTGTGAATGAGATAAGCAGATTAGAAAATATATGGATTGGTGATTCCATTAGAAGATGGCATGATAAAGTTATGCACTGTGATCATATGATGATATACTGTCATGAAAGTCTGCGGGTAAAAGAACAAGTGTTATTTTATTGAGAACTTTGAGATTTATACATAACTTGCAGTGGGACCAACAAGTGTTCTAAGGGCAGAATGAAGCCTGGGTGTAGCCCTGAAGGGCACCAGCAGGGGGCTCTGGTTTCAAAGCCAAGTGCAGCCAGGGGCAATTAATCACCATCATGCTTCACTGTTTGTCTGTCTAACTAAAACATACTACTTTAATATCCATACATCTTCAGCACAAGTGCCTCCCTGATAAAAGAAAATGTGTTCTGATATTGGAGGTCATACTGAGCAGCTTCAAAGCAAACATTCCTGCATTTTGAGGCTCCTTTTTTAGACCTAACAATGAATGTGTAAGACTCCAATTTGTTTAAAATTCAGAGAAAATGTGAGTCATTCCTATCTGAATTCCTCTGCTGGCTCATTCCCCACTTTTTACTGAAAACCACAGATGAATCCTCACAGGACCACACAGACAAAACTCCTCCTGCTGCTCCTCCAGGAGGTTTTATCATATAAATGAAGTCATCTTAAAACCTCTTTCTTCAAGGTGCAATAATGAGGTGCGATTTGGATTTAGAAAACATGTCCGCTCCCTTGTGTTTCACTTCATTTCACCTGGAACAGAACTTGTGTTTTCCCAGTTAGTGTGACGGATACATTGTGTAACACAGAATGACTGTGAGAGGGCATTTGTTTGTTTGACAGTACATGTCCCGAAAAGGCAAAGCAAGTCTAAAGGGATTTAGCCAGGAGACTGCAACTGTGAGTCTTCTATTGTATACATCTCCTCTGCACGCGGCCCTCCTGGCTGGCAAAGTCTCGCCGTGACCCAAAAGGTTTGTCTTGTTTCTAATTTCCTCTGTTTATTATATTTCTTTGTATCAAAGCTGCCGCGCACTGCAAGACCACCGTGGAGGCGGCAATCAAACATGGACAACGAGACAAAATAGCCAGCTTTTACAGACAAAATCTCAAGGGGCAATGAGTGTGTGTGCAAAAAGAGAGAAAGGGATTCCACAATGTGAAGTGCTGACATCTGCTGCAGGCCCTTGCAGAGCTGGAATGTGATACTCTGCTTTACACAAAGGGCCCAGGCTCATGCAGCAGGCACAAGAAGACCTCTAAATGCCCCTCTCTACGGGGGCAACACACGTCTGCAGTGACTATATCGTTGCCCCATGCATGCATTAACTCTGATTAAAACCACAAACCCTCCCTGCATACCTTGATTCTGGGGAGATCTCCGCTCCCTTTGAGGTGGTAGTTTCTGAGTGATGTGAGACTGGGGGTAAATTGCTGCAGCATTGCATCATGTGTCTGCCTCAATGGGTTCAATATGTCCTCAGCTCTCCTTTGATTGTTGTGTCTGTGCTGCAGCAGACTCACCGTACAGTGTGGGGGGATACACCGCTGGATTTGGCCAACAATAGAGAGGGAGGAACCACATGAAACGCACTTGATGAGGTACAACAGTGTGCCGCGGAGAAAGGAAATTAGGAGCAGGAGGAAGTATTGTTCCAAGCCGTGTCTCTGCTTTGATATGACAAATTGAGAAGCTCTTAAACATTTCCTTCCACAGAAACATTGAGGCAAAACGCACAGCACAGTGGTGAAAAGTCCACTGTGGGGACACATTTATCTTTCAAGTCTCAGTGGGGAAAAAGAATCAAAGCTTTAAACAATCACTCCTTATATAGAAGAAGCAAACTTACTTTCTTTTTGAATGACGAATGTGTACTGAGTGGGTTTCATTGTTTAACCATGTATATGTTATTGATTTGATCAGATCATGATGCACTCAGTAAAGCATGTGTGCCTTCCGCAAGGACATAAAGAGCAGAAATAAATCATTTTTATGAGCTGTAAAACAGTGGGAGGGTTGTGATTCACACATTAGTGAGTCAATTTTGTCATATTTCATTTTCTTTCCTCAAATTGGACAATTTGTAATAATAGAGTTTTTGTTTTCACACCCACAATGTCCAGTTTCAAGGTTTTCTCAGTGAAATTCAGGAACAATCAGGGAAACAAGACAAGGTAGCAAGAATTCATCCATACACTTGATTTAACCCTGTTTACCTGTGATATTACATCCATTTTTGTTGTTTTCTCAAGATCTTGATTTATTTATCTTCTTATCATAGTATAGTGTTGCTTTTCCCCCGTTAAAGCAAAGCAAGTTTTGTTTTTTCAAGATTAAGATCTCAAGAACTTATCATGGGAAACCCAGCATGGTTAGCAAGTCAATATCCTGGGAAAACTACAACAATTCACTGGTTATGACTGAAAATTGTGTTTCATAACATTTTATTTGACTTTATTTAACCAGGGAAACCTCATTGAGATTAAAAAGACTAAAAATCTAATTTACAAGAGTGTTCTGGCCAAACAGGAGTGTCCTGTCCTGAATGGATGTATGTCCATACGGGACTTCTCCCTCCATCCATTATCTATACTGCTTGCACTGTTTGCAGTTGCAGGGGGATGGAGCTTTCATGGGGTAAGGATAAGAATAAGCTGTGGACTGGTTGCCAGCCAGTCACAGTGCTGAAATGTAGGGACAGACAAATAGTCATACTCATGTGTAGACCTATGGGAAATTAAGAGTTTTCAATCAACCAAGCATGTCTTTGGACTGTAGAAGGAGGCCAAGCAGTCACACAGAAAGACCCTGTCTTAATCTTGAAAAGCAGGTGGATTGACCAGATTCCATGTCTGTCATCAGTCTAATCCATCTTGCAAAGCTCCAGTCTGAAATGTTTGTGCCAGATCTAAAAATATATAATACTATAAAAAAAAATACACATCTTTTCATTTTTAGTCTTATAAAGTCAAAGTCAAAGTCAAGTCAAAGTATCTTTATTGGTCTCCCTTGGGAGAAATTTGTCTTGGGCAGAGGGGTCTGCTGCACAGACAACACATTCAGCTCATTTGGCACATTTAACTCATGCATCCAGAATTGGTCAGAGAACAACTAAATTACAAAATAAATAAAATAAATAAAAATACATAAAATTACATAGTCACCTGGATCAGATAAAAAGAGCATACTAGCATCTCAGCAAGTTCAGCATCACATGACCTCAGACTCTCATGTCTATCCATCCTGAGCAGTCTGCTCATTTATGAGCTTCACTGACAGTGGGATGAACGAGTGTTTGTATCTGCTATGTTTACATAGAGGAACTCTGTACCTCCTGCCTGAACTAAGTAAAACATATTCAGAATGCAGTACATGAGACGTATCAGATAAAAATACTGTCTGCAAGTCTTAGGGTTGTTTGCTCAAACAAGTCTTGAGGAGTTTGAGGCGGTTCCATACCAATGATTTTGCCTGCCATTTTTGTCAGATTTAGTATTTGAGTTTTTAATTTAACAGTTAAGTTACCGAACCAGCTGGTAATACCGTACCGTAACACAGACTCAGTAGTTGCTCTGTATAAAATCAACATGATATTCCTACACACACCAAACACTCAGAGTGTTTGGTGCAGTTGATGAGCATCACCTTAGTTCACAAACCTGTCCACTCTAGATCTGTGGCTGCCTAAGTTGGTATTAGTTTTTATCAGACTATTACAGTGTCATCTGAAAATGTAACACTTTTAACAGGTCCAGTAAATCACTTTCTCTGTAAATTTTTGGTGCATTTCGTCTCTGGAGCATGCTTAAATTATTCTCTTTTACCAGTAGTGTCGTTCATTGTTGAAGTGTTATTCTGAATAGAGGTAAAATGGATTGCAAAAAAAGGCTAAGACTTTAAAAAAAGTTAAATCTAGTGCTTACCTGCCAAAATGCATCTCAGAAGCCCAGACATTTTAAAGTATAGACCTTCACTGAGAAATGACACCTCAACATCAGTCACTACTGTGAATGGCAGAAGTTCCACTTCTTACATTAGGTTATAATAAAACAAGTGTCTGAGACTCTGTCAAATAGTTGAGCCATCTTGAGGAAGTTAAAGAGAAACTTGTGAAGAGTGCAGTAAGAAAAGATGTTCCTCCATACACAGTTGGTGATCTTAAATGATACAAAAGCCTGGATGCCTCATAGCTGTCCTCATGAATACTTAATTGTGCGTTTTTTTATTAGGATATCGAAATATGCTCATCAGACTTTCACACTTCCCCAACACTCTACTGTCAAAGTCTCATTCAGTTGAAAGGAAATAGGGTCTATTTTAAACTAAAACTGGTGTTTGCTGGCATTGGCGTTTGCATATTTATTCATGGCTTCTGATGTAGATGAAATGTTGCCATGGAAAATGCTGAAAAAAAGGTTTGTAGGTATCTCATACTGCCATTTCAAGATCCCTAAACATTCCCTTACAAAATGAGCACTACACAGATTACCACAGGGAATTTATGGACAGAAGAATTTATTCCGTATTGATATCTAGTGACTAACATGTTCCTTTTGCTGTCCAGGCCGGGGTAGGACCAGATGACACAGACTGTGTGATGTCACATGCAAAGATCTATAGGATAGTGCCAAGTGACATCACTCATGTGGTTTCTATAGCTGCTTTGCTAAGTCAGTCGGCTGCAGTCACTTAATTGAAAGCACTGTCTTAAACTAACTTTCTGTCTACCCTGAAACAGACAAGAGGCAGAGCAGAGGCAGCCCTACTGGTACTAACAAACAGCTACTATGCTCTAACATGTTGTCATTCAGCTATACTGCTTATTATGCATAACTTGTTGCCTTCTTAAAACCAAAATAGCTGTGAAAAATGTCACCTGCCATACAGTGTGTTCCATTAGAGACATGAAAAAATCAGAGCAAAGGTATCTTTAAATCAGGTTGTAAACATGCTGTTAAAATGGACATTATATTATCGGGTGTGTGACTTCTGGACAACTTCAAGTGGACATTTAAGAAACAGCAGTTTTTCACACTTTCCGCTTCAGCTTTATATTTTAACACCAGAGATTTCTGCTTTATTAAGAGTCAATCATCCTGGTAATTTACAGTTGAACGTTATTCTTTCATTTAGGACGTGTTTGCAAATTCATGTCTCATCTATAGTCTTTAAAATTCAGCTTTTCTATGAATATATGACAAAATCAGCAACTTGAGTGTCTTTATAATTTTTTTTTCACATTTTCTGTGTTAGCATGTCAAATACGTTGATGGGGAAATCAACTGCAAAATGTGTTTCATTTCATTACAGAGCATAACTCCTCTTTATGTCACCCAATCATGAATTCGACTGAAAAAGGCTAAAGCTTCTGCAGTGTAAAAAAAAAAAAAGACAAACTTCAATGTATCTAAACTGTCCTTGCTGTGCATTGTTGTGAGTTGCTTCACTTTTTCCTTGTTTGATGATACTTTTTTCTGTCTGGAAACTACTGGCAGCACATGGAACTGTTTGCATGAAGTGCTGCTGTATTTGCCAATCTGGGCTTCAAAAGTGGGTGAAAACACCTCATTGGACGAAGCAGCAGCGTAATAGTTAACATGTCGGGGAGTTTCCTCGGCTGGGAAGTTCGAGTTTATGTACAGCACCTGTTGTGCCGTCTGTTGGCAGTCTCCAAAAAGCCAACCCTCTGCGCACAGCGATATTTCATCTCAGAGTCCACCGAGTTATGACTGGAGAGCTCGCCAGACAACAGAACTGCTCTCGGTGTTTGCGAGAGGTTGGTGTGGGTACAGACTGTATCAGGTTGCTGGACTCTTGCGCTGTCTATGTGTGTGTGTTTCTGTGAGTTTGTGAGGTTTTGCTGTAATGTGTAAAGATCAGTGGGGATTTATGCAGACGGAGTCAAGAACGCACCATGGACGAGCGCATTAGCCAGCATGCATCTGTGCTTTTCTAACGACCGTAGAAGATCTGCTCACATAAGGACGCTTTTACAACTAATGCCAGGATTAAAATCACTTCAAGGCAAACTTTTTTCGACTGAGTCTGCAACTTTCTGAGAGCCAACAGGTGCGCGCTAACTTTGCGCAGACGCTGCGGGTCTGGAAGTGGATTTAAATCGATTTAGGGAGCGATCCATCTAACTTTTTCCCAAGAAAGACTAATGAACAAGATTATGTGGATTCTACCCTGCGTGTATCCTCTCCAAATGTGCCCCAAACAGCACCGCTGTCCCGTCAACGACGCATGTGTGTGGTGATACAAAACCATCCCGTCCTCAGCGCTTTGTTATCGCCACCACCACTCCATCCAAATGATCCTTCCATTATTACTCCTGCTTGCATCGCTTCTCCAACACTATGGCACGAAGGCTGAATCAAGTCATGTCAGCAAGTTTCACCTTCCAAGTGTGAAGGAGCAGAACGGTGAGTCTGGAACATTTACTGAAGTTATTGCATTTCATACGAACTTGGTCATTTCTCACACTGAAACATGCTTATCCCCATACATTTTGACTCCACATCTTGCTTTGGTTTAAACCGCTATGAATGAGAGCGTTTCATTCAGTTAAAAGTACACTATCCAGGGTAGGAAGTGCAAAATTACCTTTTACCTTTAAAGTGTACACCCGTGTATGTTTAAGGGGGAAAACCCTCTGAAATTCCAGGTCCCCTGGGAGAACTTTTCCCTGTGATCATAAAAAAGGCTCTATTCATGCAGCAGCAGTGGCTCCGGGCGATGTAATTTGCTTTCCCTCTCAAATGCACTGACTGAGCTGCGCTATCACACTCAGAAATGAACTTTCTTGAATGTCTAATGTAAAATTCATGAAGAGTTTAAGTTGATGGTGTTTCTATCCTGAGTCAAAAAGTCGAACCTCAGTGATTTCATGCTGGTTAGTTAACTGTTAATTGTTGTAGAGTCTGTTAAAGGCGCATGTAGGGGGAGCACAGTGCCCTCTTTCCAACCTGAATATAAAAACTGAATTTCCTAGATGTGCTTGATAAAACTGCAACTGTTGCTTTTCTTAACAAATTTGAATCCAAAGCTTCTTATAGTTTATTCACAATGCAGTCATTTTAATACACTTTGATTCAGTATCATAATTTTATGGATTGGCTTTGAAATGTTGGCTTAAATTACTTTTTTTCAATAAAGTTGTCCACCTCTGATTGATTTTGCACAAAAAGTGCATGCTTTAGTCCAGTGGATTCAAAACTTTGTCTTTGAAGCCTCCTTTGGTTGTATTTCATGAAGCCAAGCTTCCAGGCACCATGTGCAAAATTGATACACTGATGTCAAAATTACCCTGCACTTTATTGTAGCTAACTTAGGCCCTGTTTACACAACAGCAAGTTCTGCCAAGAATAGTAACCTTTTGTTGCTGTTGTCTGTACACAACGAGGGCATTTTAGAAGCCTAAAGTTTTGATAGCTGGTTCTAGAGTGCACATTTTTACAAACAGCACTGTCTCTGTCATTGTGCAACAACTATTTGAGACTGGGTGCATGGTGGCTGCATAACGTCTGTGTCAAAGCTTCCTTTTTATTTTGTGTGTATCAAAAAGTCAAGTCTGTGTGAGTGCTGCATCTCAGTCACCTGATATATGTCTTTACTGGGAACTAACGCTGCTTGCCTTTCCCAAATGTCAGTATACTGAGGCGTGAGGTGTCAAGTAACCAATTACAAATACTTCATTACCTTACTTAAATAGAAATTTTGGGTATCTATACTTCACTGGAGTAATTATTTTTCAGCTGACTTTTTACTTCTACTCCTCACATTTTCACGCAATTATCTGTACGTTCTACTCCTTACATTTTAAAAATAGCCTCATTACTCCTATTTCATTTCAGGTTGTTTTCATTCCGGCTAGGCATCGTTCAAAAAAAACACAAATAAAAAACCCAAATCCAGATAAATCGCACCATCCGGATAGAGATAATTTGATTGTAGTTGGATGAGAACTATAAACATAATACAATTCTGACACCCTATTGGTTTGTACATGATCCATTGCACCTTTGAACATGACAAATCACATCACACTCCATCACGGAAATAGCAGATGTATGTAGCCCAGTATGAAGATGTCCGTGGCAGAGACTCAAGAGAACTGGAATGTCTCCCAACCAAGCACCAGCAAGGAGGTTGGTAGTACACATACTGTATATGGTTCTTGAATGTATCTGCAGTGTACTAAAGTGTGTTCATTTTCAGTGGGCATAAATGTGGCTGAAACAGGTGCATCCCAATTTTTTTTACATTAACATTTTAATGTAACATTATAGTCATTATGGCCTTTAGAAAAATGTTTTTTGGGGGAGGCGGGGTAGTGCACTATGGTGGAATGGAATGGAATGTATAATGGAATGGAATGGTAGAATGGAATGCTAGAATAGAATGGAATGGAATGGTAGAATAGAATGAAATGTAGTGTATAATGGAATGAAATGGTAGAATGGAATGGGAAGTATAATGGAATGGAATGGTAGAATGGAATGCTAGAATAGAATGGAATGGAATGGAATGGGAAGTATAATGGAATGGAATGGTGGGATGAAATGGAATGGTAGAATAGAATGAAATGTAGTGTATAATGGAATGAAATGGTAGAATGGAATGGAATGTATAATGGAAAGGAATGGTGGAATGAAATGGAATTGTAGAATGGAATGGAATGGGAAGTATAATGGAATGGAATGGTGGAATGAAATGGAATTGTAGAATGGAATGGAATGGGAAGTATAATGGAATGGAATGGTGGGATGAAATGGAATGGAAAGTATAATGGAAAGGAATGGTGGAATGAAATGGAATGGTAGAATGGAATGGAAAGTATAATGGAATGGAATGGTGGGATGAAATGGAATGGTAGAATGGAATTGGCCCCTGTGGCGCGGCCTAAGCTTTTGTCCTTAATGGAATTTTTACCTTTTACATGACTTTTACTTTTATACTTTAAATAGTTTTGAAACCAGTATTTTTATACTTTTACTTGAGTAAAAAGCTTGAGTTGATACTTCAACTTCTACAGAAGTCTTTTTAAACCCTAGTATCTATACTTCTACCTGAGTAATGAATGTGAATACTTTTGGCACCTCTGCCAGTTTGACACCTGAAAATCTTATGGGGCCCACCAAAATTTCTGTACAACAGAGGAGAGTCTCTTGCACTTCAGCCCCTCCACGGATGGAGGTTGGTGCTCACAGAAAAGACCAGCGACATACATGGGTGTTTCAATGGATCTACCTGGTCAATCCAAGGAAGAAACTGGAGCACTCAGATCACTTGATGCCGTTTAATCAGGAGCAGAGGACTAACGTTTTGACACGCACTGCGTCTTCATCAGTCAAAACGCACATCGAAACATTAGTCCTCTGCTCCTGATTAAACCTCCTCCTTTTCTTAATAATTGTCTCTGTAAATGTATTTTGTGGCACAGAAAACTCTTACCTAGTAGCATTAATGTCTCAAAAGACACTTATGAATTCTCAAATTTGGTAAGTAAGCAACATAGTTAAAGAGCCATTTCAGTATTTTTAAAGTTGGGCTGTATGAGGTAGCAAGCAGTAGAAGTAGCATTAGCCTCCAGTAATTTCAGTGAGCATTGCTCTTGCAAGAGCCTGTAACTGGTAGCCAAAGCCTGCATTGCAAAATACTGACAAAAGCACAGAGGCTTTCTGGGCATAAATAATATCTTCGAAAGTTTTCAATAGTGCATATGTTTGAGCTGACATTGTTTTGTGGCTCATTTTTACCCAAAACTTGCTCGATTCTGCAGAGATACTGTACCCATCTGTTACGCTGTATAGCCTAGCTTCCTAGCCGGTACAACCAGTGAGTCCTTCTTAAAGGAGCAATACTCGTTAAAATCACTGAGGGTTAGGCCACTTCTACAGCTAGGTACCTCACACGACCCAGCTTCTAAATTACTGTAGTATCCCTTTAAATGCTTAATGGAGTGTCACCAGTTTATCTAACACCAGCTAAACTGTGACACCAGTTCCATACATCAGATACAATCAATGACAAAAATGTGAAATACGTTAAACATTCTGACTCTCTTACTTCTGAGACTTGAGATAACAACATGCTTTTTTAGAATAGTTCTGTTTTTTATTTAGGGTAAATGACCTATTGCTGCCCACCTACAGTGCCTCTGTGGCCCACCAATGGGCTCAGCCCACACTTTGGGATGCACCAATCTAGAGAGTAAAGCTTGCCTACTTTTTTGTGAGCAGTGTGAATCTCTCAGCAAGAAAATGATAAATAGAGAGCCATTTTTATTTACCTTGTTTTAGCAGATATGTATGTCCACACTGGTAAAATATCTAACAGACAAGATAAATGGCACAGTTACACTTCCAGTGTGTGCTTTTCAAGGTAAAACCTGGTTTGGCATTTCTGTGAAGACACAAACCTCAAACATAAAGAAAGCTTTTATTGTGAGAAATTTCCTGGTCCAATTGGGCTCTGCAATGAAGGAAGTCACTATTCAGGAGATTTATCAAGGTAAAATTTATGAGGAAAGACTGACATGAACCACAGCTTTCATGCAGCAAATACAAACCCAGTCTGAAAGGGGCATAAACTGGTCATTTGATGTTCTTCTGAAAAATATTCACACGTATGCATTATACCTAACCTTGCAAAGCAGATGGATCTGCCCGCTCCTGTGTTTCTCACTGGCAATCCATCTTGCAAAGCTCCCATCTGAACCATTTGGGCCTGGTTAGAAAGTGACAGGACCAATCAGCGACAATGGGCAGTACTTTCGGGCGCGGTAGAGTCGTGACTTAAGCAAGCAGTAATAAGAGGCCAGTGCAATTATGGTGGAAGAGATTAGCGTGGATGCTGCTAAAGTGCCAGTTTTATCAGAACCTGATGACATTTCTTTGTTAAACAAAGAACAGCATTGAGTTGTTATCTTTTAAAAAATGACAAAGTTGTGTGCTGACGTGTCTACAGTCACCATGATTCGCAATATGCAGTTCTATATGGAATTTACTCGTTTGGTAGGCTCGCAGCTCGGTTGTGGCTGCGTCACATGTTTTGTTGCTCTGATTGGCCAGTAAAGATGTGACAGACAGAACGTTCATCCAATCACCTTCTGAGTTTTTATTCAAAGGCTCTGCCCTTTCCCAAACGCTGTCTGTGAGTGGTTTATCAGATGGATATGTGAAACAAATCTATCTGGTGTGTCAGGTTACATTATGCTTCCATGCTTAAGCACATGGATGACAACAACAATGAACGGACTCCCGAATTTGATGTACGCTGCTCATTTCACACCAACAACACTGTCAGCCATTTTTGTATATTTACACCTCACAGCTCTGTAGAAAAAGAATATTTGTACTGTTTTTAGTGGATTGTTTTCATGTAAACATGGCCTGAGTAGCCAGATATTTTCGAGTTAGGAATGTGCATTTTCAGTTTTATCCACAGACATTTAAACAATCAGTCGAGCAAGTGTGGTATCATGATTTTAGTTATCATTCGCCGTGGATTTGGTCCGACCGAAGGAGAGCAACCTCGCCCACTGTAAGCGAGTCTAGAGCGTTGTGCTGTGGCGCACAGCCCTGATCAAAGGGCATAGATCACGGGAGAACTGCGTGTTCATGCAGGAGTTGTATGTCAACAGCGGCCTGTTTTACCTTTTGGGGTTAATTTATCATCCTTTCCGGTATAAGCCCTCAGTATTATTGCTACCTCCATTGGGTGAGTACATTAGGAAGTTAAAAGGGTAATGTTTGCTTAAAGGATCTGTGGTTTTCTGTAAAATTCTTTGGCTAAATGTCCTCAAAAGTTAACTTTTCCTCGTCAATGGCGCCATTGTAGCTCTGTGACTCACTGATCTCTCTGTGACCTTTTGCTCTCGCTGCAGGATGAGACGTAATGTTGATATAGTGATGATTTACAACCGGGAGTCCGTGCATTGTGTTGTATTTTGAAAGAAGTGGACATTCTACGCTTGTGACTTCCTCTTCTGGAGCTTTCTGATCGACGGGTATTGACGCGGTTTGGCAGCAGCTGGTGCTGAAAATAGACCTGCAACGTATCTTGAACGAAGCGGAGTGGAGGCGTCCAGGCACGCGCTGCTGCCAGTCTGGAGCGCCAGCTGGAGAAATGCTCTGATGGACTAGAGAGGGAGAAATGTGCTCCACAATACGATTTGCCAGTGGTTCGCGGCCCGTTCACTGTATGTGGAAATTGGAGGTAATTGTTAGAGCCTCAGGGCACACAGAGCCTGGTGCCTATCCTGAGATTCTTGGTGCCTGTTCAGGGACCTAGACCCTAACAGTGCTTTTGCCTATATGATCCTTAAAGGCAGTAAAATATGAGGTTTTGATATCAACATTTTTGTATGAAAGTCATATTTGTAAGCTGTAAGTAGTAGCTTTATCATTGACCGATTCATAGCTGTGCTAAGGGACCACTTTTTGACTGATACCCTCCCTAGAAGGTACTTTATGTGTGTTTTAAACTTGTACAGAGCATTTTTTTAGGGAGACCCATTTAATGGCTTTGCGCCTCCTTTATAATTCATTTTAATAAGTCAGTCCAGATTTCCTTTAATTCTGTTCTGGAAGCCAGGTATGAGTTATTGTCTTAATTAGTTTGAGAATATAAGAGACAAAGAAAATTAAACGTATAAACTATAGATTTGACAGTAGAAGCATCTGGCTAAAAGTAGAGATGCACCGATTTTGAAAATCAGGGCTTATATATAATGCTAAAGCCAATGGCCAACACCAATGAAACAAATTACAAGACATTATAAGATATTGTGTGCCCAGGACTTTTATTGTTCTTGCTGTGGTGTTGAAATAGATTTTGACATTGGTTCATTTAAAATCTAGTATTGCGACATCCCAAGGTCTTATAATAATCAGGAAGACCCATTTAAAAGCCTTTTTCCTCCTTATAACCCATTCTGTCCAAACCAATAAGTTAGATGTACTATGTCTCTGTATAAAAAAGTAAAGTCCATCAGGAGTCTTCTTGATTTATGAATAGTTTAAAAGAATACATTGCTGTTCTAGAGGATTATATTCAAAACTTGTCAGCTTAGAAGTTCTTCCTATGAATGGCTTATAACTGATCTTTAAAGGCTTTTAAGTATGGATTAAGTGTTATAAAAGTCTTGGACAGACAGATTGGCCAAGATTTTTGAGACAACTTAAAAAGTCAGCAGGACCTCACAGGGTACAGTTCAAAGTCACAGCATGTCTGTATGTCCTGCAGATGTTGCACTGCTCAAACTTCATTCATTACTGCATCCTCCACAGCCGCTGGCTTTGACTGGCCTTGTGTGAGGACATGCAGTGCTGACTTCACTACAGTAACAGTGAGGGTTGGGAAATCAGAGCCTCCCGCCGGGATCTCCAGGTTTAATCAGGACGGCTGAGAAAGGAAAACAAGAGGGAGGGAGGGAGAGGAGAGAGCAGGGTGAAGGAAGGCGGAGGAGGGGATGTTAAACTGTCAAAGAACTCTTTAAAACAGCGGTCACACATTGGCTGAGGGTGAGGCTGGCTCGGCCGTCTGTAACCTTTGACTGCACTGCTCACCGTTCTGGCACGCTTGATTGCTGATGCTCTGTGAGACAATTTGATATCGATCTGAGGCAGGGGAGAGAGCCAGACCTGTCTGGCATGTTTAGTAGTAGTTGCCTGGAGAGTTACGGTCCCCAGCCGTATTAAACTTGGCAAGCGGCTGCTGATGACTCCATAAGATATCACAGGGGGCTTTTCTCCCATGGAGCCGGCACTATGCGGGGTAACCATCTGTCACTGTAACTGATTGAGACAAAAGTCTGAAAAAGGTTCACAGAATGGGTTTGAACTCTAAAGTGTAAATTAAAAGTTTTGTGGTCATAAATAATGTTAACATTTCCTTCCTCCACCAGTGAAGGTTGGGTTACAATAACATGTATAGCACGACATTTTACATGTGTTCACCACATGGCGATTAGATTTCATGGTTAATAAGTAAAAGCATTGCTACAAATGACATCTGCAGTTGTGCTAATGAAATAAGGTTGAAAGCAAACACCATTTTCCCTGACCACAACCACAATCTTTAGCTGCTTCAGCTATTTCCTTGTGAGAAAAACTTCTCTCCTAATTATTTTACAGGAAACTTTTTGTATTTTAGGATACCAGGATCATTTCCTCATGATGTTCTTGATCATTTACAACATACCGATAATAAAGGAAGAAAAGCTTCACTATTTCCAACTGGGCAGCCAATAGATTGAATTTAAGTTACAATGCACTGATTTTGTCCCTTTGTGCTGTCATTTGTTCTGTGTCATCTGAGGTACATGCAGTATTTTTCATTAACATCATGTGATTGGTTGAAAAATATCGGTTTCTATTTCTCATTAAGGAGTTGACACTGGTTCCAGAGGTTAGACAGGTTGAGAACCATTTATTCACACGATTAAAGCAAAAAAGGCTCTGCTTTTGGAACATTCCAGAAAATAACCTGTTGACTATCCAACATTTATGACTGAAAACCTAGCTCTATTTTTGTTCTGTTGTCCAGTTTTATTAAAATCAAGATCAGATGCTCAGCTACAGGGTTTACTGACATAATATGTGGATTTAAAGTACAGAGTTAGAGTATGCTCAGTTGGACAAAGTCATGGCACCATCACTAAAATATCCCAAACATTGGTTACTCACTTAAAGCAAAATTGCTTCTCTTATTGGCGCATTTCATGAAAAAAACATGAAGATTTAATCATTTTTTAAAGACTACATAACATTATTTTATGTATTGAATTATCTTACTCAATGTTCAGTTTAAGGCCTGTGATGATACTCAGTGCTGCAGACAGTTAACCTGACACGCCAGAAGGATTTGTTTCACACATCCATCTGGTTAACCACTCATAGACAGTGTTTGGGAACGGTCAGAGGCAAAGGCCTTTGAAAAATAAAACTGGGAGGGTGATTGGATGAACGTCACATCTTTACAGGCCAATCAGAGCAACTAAATGCGTGACGTCGTAGCCCCTACCGAGGAGTAAATTCCATTTAGAGCTTCGAAATGTGTCGACTGTAGACATGTCAGTACACAACTTTGTCGTTTTCGAAAAGAAAACAACTCAATGCTATTCTTTGTTCTTCATTAAACAAAGAAATGTCATCAAGTTCTGATAAACTTACGCTTTAGCAGCAACAACGCTAATCTCTTCCGCCAGGAACTGACATCTTCTCGCAGTTTGCATACATCACAACTCTGCCGCACCTGAAAGTACTGCCCCTCAATGCTGATTGGTACTGTCACTTTCTAACTGGGCCAAAACTGTTCAGATGGGAGCTGGAGAATCCATTTGCTATGCAAGGTTAGCAGACAGTGCTAAGAGTATTAAAACTGCAGCATACTCAGTTTGAACAACTACAACTTGAAAAAAATCTGTTATTGTTATGGTGAAATCTCAACAGGAAATCTGCTATTTTGAAATAAAATTAATTAACTAATTGGTTAAAATTTTACCATGTCCTGCTGTCCTTCTAGGCTTGAGTTGTCCTCTGGCTCTAATCCTATCCATGTGTAACGTGGGTTACAACTCCATGGCCATGGTAAGCCCTCCAATTTGGATGAGGGCTGTGAAACAATTCAAATTTGAAATCACTATTTATGTCAGAATATCTCTAGGTAATCGCAACTTATCTCCCCTTTTTGAAATTACATTTGACAACACAAGGTGCAGATAACTTTTAGCTTTTCCACTGTGCTGTCTGTGTGGTTTTAAAAGAAATGAACTTAAACCAGTGGTGGATTTATTTTACATCACTGTGGCAGTGAACCAAATCATGCTGGTAGAGACAATAAAGCATGTGATTGATTGCAATTAAAAATATATAATAATACGCTAAATATGGACCTGAATTACATTGACAGCCCTAATTTTGATATTAGTCAGGAATTTGTAAAAGGAATCCATTCACTGAGAAGAAACGTCATACTGTAAGAGTGAAGGGATAGTGGCCATATCCAATGGATCAGCAGAAAAAATAACATAAAAAGTGATGTTTAGATCCTCCCTTTTGAACTAACATGAAGCTCTGGGTGACGTTTCTGCAGCAGCTATAGTAGTAGAATAGTAAAAGTAGCATTAGTGTTTAGATTGCCTACATCTGATATGTGGTTAAGGCACTCTACCAAGAAAAATACAATATTTACTCAAGTTAACATTTGAAAAAAGCAAATAAATTCAGTATGATTGCACCAAATAGGTTGTAAATGCTGTGATTTGTTATAAAACTAGAGGATTTATTGTGTGTATCTAATATACTGCTATGTTTACAGTTAGTTCAATCAATGCCGTCCTTCCTGTTAAGCAAATAGACTGAGGCTTATCATAATAAAACTGTAGCTGCACCCTGTCTTCAAACCAATAAATAAACAGCTTTATAAGTTTGTTCTATTACACCAAAATGGACTTTGTTGGTACCACAGTATTTCCATTAGACTGTGATTTGCTGGCAGTTACCATGGTTGTATAACTCCACGCCTCAAGATGCATCTCAGCTTCCCTATCAGACCGATCACCTCAGGGTTTGTCTGCATTCATTTTTTCTTAGTAGGCCATGCTCCCATGCTCACCTAGCCCACCCATAAACACAGACTCAGGTCTTATAAGAAAAATCTGCCTGCAAATATTAGCAGGAGATGCGGATTACCTGCAGATATTCTCACAAATACACCCCCTACCCCCTGAGTGCTTCTGGAGGAAGGTATGCAACGTGCTAGACCTGCCAATGATCACAGGGGCGGCTGTTCCACTAGAGATTACGAGATTAGGAGGAGAAATGGGGTCACAGGGGTCACAGGTCCATGTGGACTTTGTGTAGTTTTCCATGCTTTCATTGGCACATGAAGGGTGGAAGATACAGAGGTGCATTGTGCATTCATTAGGTTATGATGCAGACAAGAAAACAGTTTAAAGTCAGGATTTAAAAACAGGAAAGAGGGTGGGTGGCCTGCTAATGACTGTTTTAGGTGTAATTCATTCATACAGGAATCACTGAAAACAGATGTTAATAACACACTTATGTAGAAAGTAGTGTTAAGGTTAAGGAGCTTTATTTGTCATTCATGGTTCTGCAAGTCAGTTTAGTCTTTTTAATTTTGAGGATAAGGAGGGCAATTTTTCACAGATCGACTAAAATGGAATGGAAAATACATCTTTGTTCATTTGCTTGATGCTTACACAAAATGGAGATTGCCTTTACAGGTAAAACGTGGCATTTTAAACATGTACACAGCAAATGTCAAACATAACATGACTTAATGTATCATCCAGCAGTGATTTTAATGATTTCGTGTTTTTTTACTTCTTCAAGAGTGAAGAAGCTCTCTATTCACACTGAAAAGACAGAGCTTCCTCCTGCTTATATTTCTTGTTTTACACTTTTTAATGAGAACTCTACTACCTTTAGCCTTGCCATTATGTTATGTATCATTTAAGGGAAGAGAGAAAGTGACAGAGACAAATGTTTGGTCTAAGATACTTTCGAGCAATGAGATTCAAATCATTTTTGGCCGCATATGTGTATATAGATCAGCCCTACAAATATCTGCACTCAGTCTGAACACTGAGGGAAGGGGTAGAGGAGGAAAGGAAGCGATGTGCTGAGGACCAGCTTTGTTTTGGTTTTTGAGACTGATGCTGAAGTGCAACATACACTAGGCGTCTGCTCTGAAAATTTGACATTATATCTTAAACTGACTAACAGAACTGGCATCAAAATGGCTGTAATTCTGACTTTAGAAACAACTTATTTCACCTCATCATGTTAAGCATATAAGATAATTTCTTATATCTGTTTCCTTTCATCTTCATACTTTGTAATCTTACAGTTGTGGCATTTTTCGAAAAGCAGTGGCCTGGGGATTGAATAGATTTAGCCCAGTTGATCAGGGAATCATCTCTGTCAATCAGTTACACTACTGAAATGAGTTACCTCACTGGGGGGGAGCACACGTGCTTTAAATGGTCCCATTTTACATTAAAGTACACTAAATACACTTAATACTGAGCTGACTACTACTGAGCACTACTAAGTTACACTTAATGCAAAATTACTGACCTGTTTTAACACACTTAAGGTGACTAACTCTAAGTCTGTTGGTAAGTTCACTATATTGTGCTTTACTCGGGCTGAATGATACATTATTTTCATATGGCAATGTGTGCAACAAAATGGTCTCGTTGCAAGGACATTTGTTGTTTGTCACATGACCTGACACATTCAGGCTGCCAATTCTGTACTGTTGGATGAATGCCAAACATGCATTTTCTTGTTCCCAAGACTAATCTGTATTTAAATCTGGCTGACATCACCATCAGAAGCCAGAGAACCGAACACTGTGTAGGCAGAGTCTGTGCATCTCCTACATGGACGTAAGCTACACTGGCATGATGCTCCAGCAGTACATGACACATGGACGAATCATTCACTGATACCCAGAGACTCAACTCTGAAAACTCCAAAAATTGGGCGGTCAAACGCAGCTTCTGAGTAAACAAGCTAACTGGTGCTAGCTGATAGCTACCTGCTACATCCATTGAGGCAGCAATTTTGGTCCAGGCTGTTTTCTGTGAGCCCCCCCGATAGCATGAGCATGTTTAATGTTTACGATGTCAAGTTGGAGTTGCTGATTGTCTTCAAAGAAGATTGGGGGTTTTAAAAAAACGCACTGTTAAAAAACTTGTCTGGATGAACTTTTGAACTATCTTATAGTGTCTTTAGTCAGAATGGGGGAATCTGACCAAAAATTGGCACAGCGATCTTGTAATTTTCCCCCAGCTTTTGCTCATCTAGTGCTTTTATAACAGTCATCTCTGGTGTTAGGTGACTGATGGTTTAAACTATTCTAAGATTTGTGTTAAATTAAAACTCTGTAAAGGATGAGGCATTTTTATGAAATCAGTCTAACCAGAGTTTAAGTTTCTGTTTGTGAGCCATTTAAAGTGATCTGACGTGTGATATTTGAAAGTTTAGTAACATTTAAGGCATTTAGCAGTTTAGAATAATCCACTTTGGAATTCTAGGTCAATGAAGCCTGTTTCTAGTATCTGTTGCAGTAAAAAAGGATTGGGTATTTGCTTTTTAAGTTTAGAAATGGCAGCTTAAGCTCATGGGTACTCAGTGTTTCCCACAGGACCAGAATCTATTTGTGGGGGGGTGGGTGCATTTTCTTTTATGGGCTTCCTAAAACAAGATTCCAAAGCCTTTTCATATGGGAAGTCCTCAGGATCAGGTCTATTTATGGATATTTTTAAGCAGGCGGCCAGGTGTTCTCCTTGCAGGCGATTGCAGAGGTCTGTTTTCACCTAAGGATTAATTCAAAAGATAATAACTTTGTCAAAACTGCACCAATAATCCACAATCCACATAATTATCACAGAAGTATGGGCACTGGTGTCTGTTCACTCTTTCATGTGTTTCTTAAATGTCTACACCATTTTGTAATACCGCCTGTGGTCCAGACTGTGTTGCCTCCTATTCAGGACAAGGCCTTTTTTAGTCGCTGGAAATATTCTTCAATACTATTACAATTACCTCCACCATGACTTTCTCTTCACACACCACCAACATACATCTAATGGTTAACTCCACTGTACCCAACAACCCCCTCCTCTTATTACAACTACTATTATTTTTATTTCATTTTATTTGATTTCTTTTCTCTCTCTTGCTATCTTACCGTGCCCTCCATAAACACAATATAGAAAAAGGCTATTAAAAGGGGTATAAAAAGGAAAAAAGAGGGTGAAAAAATAGCAGCAGTGACAAGTGTGAACATGTAAACAAAATAGAAAAATATCAATTAAAAACTGGAAATTCTATTTCTAAATTCATGGGAAGTCCACCCTTCCAGACAGACTCTCTCCCAGTGGGTCTTAGGGTTGTTTGGGATGGATGAGGGACAATCAGGAGGTGACCACATCAGCCAGCTCCCTCTGCAGGGTCTGTGGGTGACTGATGATGGCTTACCTCCACCCCACATTACTACCAGAAGAAGGAAAAAAGACATGGGCGCATACAAGGGAGGGAAAAAAAAAAATCTAACAGTAAAGTACTTGGAAGAAAAGAGAGACGGCTATCCTTTTTTGTGTTTGTGTTCATTATTTATTTCACAGTATGTTGTTGTTAGTTCCCTCCCGGGTCTGTTGAGTGTTGTCTTAGTGGCTTCAAGTAGTCGCACTTCTTTTTTGACTTTTTTAATATATATATTTTTTATATATTATGTTGGCAGCAGCTCAACACGCCTTAAGTGGTCAGCCTGTTGGCTAACACTATGAATAGCATAGGTCAATGTCTATACACATGTTGAGCTTCCAGCTACATTAATATAGAGACAGGTTAATATAACATGATAAGTTCAAGCTGTTCAAACTTCTGGACTTGTTTGCCCACATATTTGTACAGAGAGGTCTTTATGATAACTTTGCTTACGTTGCTGCTGCTATGTCTTCTTCTCTGGTGGACCAAGTGCGTTAAGAAGCGCGTCATCTTCTTTGGTTTTATTAGCGGAGGCGATGCATACTGCCACCTATTGTACCGGAGTTGTAATGACACGCTACATTCACAGAGCAAGGGTGAACAGGCAAAGTCTGTTTGTGGTGAGCCTAATTTATTTGTAGCAGTTTGTCACAAATAAATGAATGTATGGGAAACACTGGTATTTATGTATTTAGGAGCCAAGAAAAAAAAAGTTGAAAGAAGTAATGTTGATGGTCACAGCCCAGACAAACTGCATTTTTAATTTGTGCCAGAGACTTCTATTTGTCTGAAAGATCTTCATCTTTAATGTGCACTGATGGAGTCAAGTTTGACACATTTAGCTCTAAAGTTGTTTTAGCAAATATTGTCTTTCATACAAAGTAATGCCCCATGCTGCTTGAAATCACATCTGCACTTAAAGCTTAAAAGAATGGCATATTTTTCTTCTTTTCATCCATTTTCCTTTCAAATCCCCCCTGACTAGACCAAACACAAAGATTTATATACTGTATATGCAAGCCTCGACTACTGGCAGCTACAAGTGTGGCCAGCTGGCATTCAGGTTTCCACTGTGTTATTCTAAGTGGTTTCCATAGTGCTTAACTCGATGTTTTAATTTGAAATTACGATACGCCTCTTAAACTAGTGAAACAAAACTGGCTGCTCCATTCATTCTTTAATACAGGTCAGATGTTTCCTGAGCCGGCGTCCCTGGGAAAAGATCCTTTCCAGTGAGAAGACACTGTACTATGATAGACATGCCTGAATGAATGAAAGCAGCACTTCACAGTTAATCATTGTAGTGGCCAGTGCAATTGAAGCTGGTTTGCTTGGCTGACTTGAAAGCATCAAAGAAAAAGGACGGCTCAAATGTTCAATGAACTTGGCAGGAAGGGAAGAGGGTAACAATTACACCAAGTATATCACTACTGTCAGTAGGAAACTGCATATATTTAAGAGGGACATTATTTTTTCCTCTCTCAATAAATTCAAGGTGCTATTTCATGGGAACTGTGTATTTTTTTACTGTTTTCAAAAGCTTGTCCTCATAAAACATCACCAAAAACATCCGTTCCCATGTAAATATTCAAAAACAAGAAAACAAAAATCCCCAAATGCTGTTATGAATTTCCCAAGATATGGGAACCAATACAGGAAGGTCTATGTCTACAGGAGTTTTTCCCCTCAACATCTCACTCCAGAGAGGGGGGACCCGGGATAACAGTGTCTATGTTTCCCCTGTCAGCACTATTTTAACTTTGAGTGCTGTATTTGGCAAGCTAAGCATGCCACCGCCTGCCTGCTGTTTGTCATTTCAGGCAGCAAGAGCACCCACCGTCTCCCCCCAACTCCTCAATCAGACGAGGGAGTTTCCAAAGGATCTGGGTCACAGGTTTAAGCACTGCTGGAGAAGAAAAGTTCCCTGAGACACTGAGTCTGTCTGGGTTGGCTGAATCATGAAGTTGTCTTTGTTTGCAGTCAATGCTGTGTTCAGTGATGGACTAATAAAGCCATAAACTAAAGTAACACCAAAGTCCAAAAAACGGGTAACTGTGGTGCTAAGAATCTGGAACGACTAGTTTCTTACGTTTCAATAGGCCATCCAAGGGTTTGAGGTCCTATGAAATAGCCTTGGATGGGCCTTGGTGGTGTAGGTTGTCTCCTCTAAAGAGCTAATGAATTAATCTCATTGATCCACTGGATAACATTGGGGGAATGTTTGTTTGTTTGTTTGTTTGTTTGTTTGTTTATTAGGATCCCCATCCTCAAGACAAAAGCTAGTCTTCCTGGGGTCTGACATTACATAAACATTCATCCAACAATTATGCAATCATCAGTCTTCAAAATAATAAAATAAAAATAAGAAACACAGAAAGAAAAAAGAAAGAACAGACACTACAAGTCAGTAAAAGATATAATCAATTTGAAATAAACCAGAATTATGTACAATACATGAACTTTTGTGCCTCTGGGGATTAGTACAGGCTTATTTTCAGTAAATGTTGTTTTAACTTTTTCTTGAAATTAAATTTTGTACTTTTATTCTTTATACAGTTAGGCAATGAGTTCCATCTTGTTATAGCTTGATAGATAACAGTAGATTTAAGTAGTTCTGTTCTTGGTTTTGGTGGCTCAGTATAACCTGAAATGGCTTGTCTAGTCATGTGGTTATGTACATCTCGTGTATATTTAACTTGGTCATAGAAGTGTTGTGGTCTCTTGTCAATTAAAACATTCCAGAAAATATTGAGAATATGAGAATGTAGTATATACTCAACAGCAAGCCATGAAAGATTTTTGTGCATTTCTGTAACGTGTGCGTTTAGAGCACTGGAGAACTAATCTCGCGGCCTTATTTTGAGCTATTTGCAATTTTTGCAGGTCTTTTTTGAAGCAGATGACCGAATGGCAGGGCAGTACTCAAGGTGTGACAAGACTAAGGCTTGTGTTACTTCTTTCAGAGTATTTCGCTGTATATACTTTGAACATTTTCTAGTTGTAGCAATACTCCTTCCCATTTTTGTCACTATATTATCTATGTGTTTAGTCCAATTTAGTTTAGGGTCTAATGCGATGCCAAGCAGCTTAGCCCCTCTTACCTGTTCCACTTGCTTCCCAGCAAGTGAAAGGCTCAATTGAGGATCACTGTCTAGCATATGTCTTGATCCTAATACCATGCATTTTGTTTTGGCTATGTTCAGCACCAGTTTGTTCTTAGCAGCCCAATCAGCTATTGCTTTAAGTTCAATTTTTTCTGTCTCGTTTAACTCTTTAACAGTAGATGCGGAACTGTACATAGTGGAATCATCTGCATACATAACCACACTAGATTTATTTGAGATTAATGGTAGGTCATTTGTGAATATGGAAAATAAAAGATGGCCTAGGGAACTTCCTTGAGGAATCCCACATTGCAACTCCCTGCTAGCAGAAAATTTGCCATTGAAAAATACTTTCTGCTTTCTCCTAGACAGATAACTCTCCATCCAGGAAAGAGCAACTGAACTAAAGCCATAACTTTTGATTTTTCTCAGCAACAGACAATGATCAATAACATCAAAAGCAGCACTGAAGTCTAACAATACTGCTCCTACAAGCCTTCCACCATCCATGTTCTTTAGCCAATCATCAGTTATTTGTGCTAATGCTGTGCTTGTGGATTGCCCTGCTCTGTATGCATGTTGGTAGCTTGTGATCAAACCATTACTTGAAAGATAGTCTTGGATTTGAACATATACAATTTTTTCTAAGATTTTACTCAGTACTGGAAGGAGGCTTACAGGCAGTGGAGTGACCTTGGCTTCTTTCCAAATCTACGGGCACACACCATACTCTAGACACTTATTGAATATGTGACAAAATGAACATTGGGGGAATGTTCATGATTTCACGTGGATGTCATGCCTACTGTTATAACTAAACTCACAAACCATTTTATCCTATGAAAGGTTAAAGTCAGGCATGTTTTACACCTACTTTCCCCATGATAACATGTACATTTTAGCCACTTTTCCAGAGATCTTGAGAAATTACTTCATTAACATGGTAAAAGCAGCTTTTTATTGCAAGGAAAGGATATGAATGAGTTTAAATACTGATAAAACATTGAAATTACCCATTACAGCAATAAAACAGAGTGAAATAAAGGTATGGATGAATGCTCTTCATAGACTTTTGACACCATTTTCATACAGACACACATTCGTGACCCACTGAAAGCTGTTCTGTTTCTGTTCTGTTTAAATGGTGTAAGGAACATGGATTTGTGAGATGAGCAGCAGAGATGAAGATGTGAGTTGTGTCCATGAAAATTTGTCAGAACTTCTCTGCCAATGCCAAGCAGCTTATTCTGCCATTGCTTTGAACTCTTGTTTTGAGCTTCTGGTACCCTCAGGTACTGACATCACTGCCTAAGATTCTGCAACCAATTGTGATCCCATATCTCCACATTCTGGGACTGAACTCTATCCTCCAAGATGATAATGCTTGCCCCCACAGCACGGGGTTTATTAAAGACTACCTCCAGGATTTGGGAGTGGAGAGGATGGATTGGCCTGTCAGCTATCCTTACCTCAGCCCCACTGAACACTCATGGGAGTGGGGGGCATGCTATGACCAATACAGCCACATTTGCTGACTTGTGGCAATTGCTGGTTGAAGAATGGGATTCCACCCCACAGCAATGTGAGACCAGGCTGGTGATCAGCATTTTCCATGGGCACAACTCATATACTCAACTTTGCTGCTCATCCCACAAATGCATGTTCCTTACAAATGTGGCACCATTTAAAAGAGAAATAAACAGGCCTTCCAACAGTATAAAATTTATTGTCAAGAAAATTGTTTTAACAAAGTAATAAATAATCAACCAAACAAATGTTTCTGTACTTTTTTGTGCTAGGTTTATTTGGGAAATGTGCTTTTTCAGGTCACCCTCTAATAACAAAGACTCCAATGAGGAGTGTCTTGGAGGTCAGCAAGTAAGTTTAGCTGCTGTTGTGAGAATGACCTCTATTTTTTCAGCTCCCTCCATTCTATTTTCTCTAGTTTTGGCAGATGCCTGTTCACAATTATTCTGGTGCTGCTCAAGGTTTCTGCCTGTTGAAGGAAAAATGTCCTCAAATGCGCAGATGGATTTGCCAGTCTGTCATCAGGCACATCCACCTTGAAAAGCTCCAATCCACAAGGTTTGTGTTACACGAAATACGGTTCTGGCCAATCAGTGTCATTTGAGGAGAACAAGGCAGTTTCTAGAGGTGGGGTTTAGTTGTGCTGAAAACTGATAGTGGCTACTTCTAGTGTGTAGCAATTAGCTTGATGTAGCAGTGGTTTTATCGGAATGCACCAAAGAACCACACTGAAAGCATTTTATGGTGGTGAAGGTGTTTTTGCTCTTCTGCTGACCTGCCACGGCATGAGTTTGCAGTCATTTAGGGGGTTGTGGTGTGAGTCAGTGGAGCGACTAGCTCAAATGTGGCCACAGCAGCAGTTTTATCACAATATGACCCCATCTCTCCTTAAAAACAAGAGCATAGCCACACAAAAAGCTTTACTAGATAGAGATGTTTTCATGCTTCTCCAGACCTGCTTCAGCATGAGTTCTTGATCATTACGAGAAAGGTTGAGTTCTAGCCTACTGTAAGCCAGTGTACAATAATACAGTAACAGCTTTTTAAAAAAAAAAAAAATTGGCAGGAGATGTTTTGTATTCCCCTGACCAGCCTCAGCAAAAGTTTTATCCAAATCATGCTCCATTTTTTATACGCAGCAGCAGAGTTTGCCTGTCAAGCTGACATTACTTCTAGAGCTGTCTTGTTGCCCTGGTTGGCTGGTCATAAATATGACAGACAGAACGTTCGTCCAATCACCTTCCAATAATTTTTTTAAAAGTCCTGCCCTTCCCAAACGTTCTCCATGGGAGCTTTCCCAGATGAATGTGAAATAAATTCATGCAATGGAAATATGAAACAGTCTACATGGTGTGTCACATTATGGTTGATGATGCTTAGCAGCTGGGGGTTATTATTAATTATTTTTACATTTATTATGACCCCTAGTGAAATCTGGAGTTTCGTTGCTGTGTAAATTTATGAAAGATGCTAGTAAGGTAGAACAGTAAAAATTACACCCACAGACCACTTCATTAGGTATACCTGTTAAAGAGCTAGTGAGCAAACATTTTTTTCAGCTTTACACTGAAGTATCCGACTGAACTATGATAAAACACATCAATGCTGGTGTTATTTCTGACTTTTGTAAAAATCTGCATTTTACAACTTTTAATTTAGCTCAAATGGATATCTGCTTTGGAAAATTCTTACTGAAAACATTTTTGACGTTGACGTCACAAACTCTACATAAAAGGTAGAATGTTACCGCCTCTAACCAACTTTCCCATTCAGAGACTGCTTCCGTCCTCTCCTGCATCTGCACTGTCTCAGCTCTGAGAGCTCTGGCTTCAGTAGCGCCAGTGCTGGAGCCAATGGCACAAACAGGTAGTGCTCAGGAACACCACGGTCCACCACCACACTCCAGCCTGCTTCAGGAGACACTGGAGGGGAAGAAAAAAAAGATCACTCTGAGGCAGCAGTGCTGCGAGACTCCGTGTCACTTTCTGGCAAGGGGAGTTACTGTCACTCTGGCCTCATCTGGAAAACCCCGTCCTTTTCCCCTCTCTCCTCTCACTACCAAACTGCCCATTTTTTGTGCATTTTCCAAAAGTCTGAAGTGGGCAGAGTTAGCTCTAAACTGGGGGTTTACTTACACTTTAAACTACTCATGAGGGGCCTATGCTCGTAGTCACCTTTTTTTTAATTTAATTTTTATTAAAGCGGTCACAACCTTAGCCCCAGAGTACTTATTGCCAGCATTTATTGTTGTTTGGTTACACAAATTGTTTTGTTTCCCTCGGTAGAGTCTGTAAAGCCATTTTTACACAGCTCCATAAGCTTAATATTTTCTTTTATTCAAGGAAATGCCAACAAAGAAAACATAACAGTGTGAATGAATCCTGTTCCGGTATTTGTTGCAGCTGTAGACCTAGAAGTTTGAACCTCAACTAGACAAGTTATACCAGTTTTTTTCTGTCATTTTTGTTGACAAAGGAAATATGAAAAGCCTTGCTGTTTCTTGATTTTCATTGTTTGGTGAGGAAGTAGTGACATTCACTAGTGGGGCACTGTTCCCAAAGTTGAAGGGTTTTCAACTGAGAGTGCTCTGAGCACTGTGACTTTTTTTTTGTTCAGGATGCTAAGTGATGAGAATGCTGAACTACACTGGTTTTGTAGTGGAAATGAGCACAAAAAATGGCATCTGTGGACACAAATATCTGATCAGCCAATGACATGGTAGTAGGCAATACATGTAAGCATATAGAAATTGTCAAGCAGATCTGCTGATTTTTTTTTTTTTTTTAAGATTTATTTTTGGGCTTTTTATGCCTTTATTGATAGCAAAGGACAGTGGATAGAATCGGAAACAAGGATGAGAGAGCTGGGGAGAGACATGCAGGAAAGTGGCACAGGCTGGATTTCGAACCAAGGCCGACCGCGTATATGGGGTGCGCCTCAAACCATTAGGCCACCTGCGCCCCAATCTGCTGAAATTTAAACTGAGCATGGTAAAGGGGAAGGACTTTGAATGTGTCATGGTATTTGGTGCTCATCTGAGTAATGCTAATCTACATGGATTTTCATGCACAACCATCTGCTACAGCAGCAACAAACTACACCAGATGCCAATCGTATCAGTAAGGAACAGAAAACTGAGGCTACAATTCACAGACTCATCAAAATCGGACTATTCAAGATTGCCATGTGAGTGGTTGGGAAGGCATTCACAAAATGAGATGTTACATGGGTATACCTAATGAAGTGGTCAGTGAGTAGAGATGTCAGATGAGTTGGCCAACAGTGTACACAACAGTGTATTTGTAACCATGGTGACTATACATACAGATGAAAAAAGAAACAAAGTTGAATATTTCACATAATATACTCTACCTCCTCCAAAAATTGCTGCTGTTGTTTGTGCAGTTATGTAGATTTGCTGCATATAATTGTGCCAGTATGTGTTTTCGTGGCTACAGAATAGCTGACTTCAATCCGCCTGAGACAGAGTATATATTTTTTTAGCACTTGTGTCAAAACTACAATGATAATACCAAACTATCACAAATTCCACTGCAAGTTTGTTTGGAAAAGACACACCTTGATGTCAGTAATGACTGCCAGAGTGCCCTGAAGTCAGACACAACCCAGAATGACTGCTTGGCAACTAAGTGAAGGTCAGTGAGTGTACCTGCAGCTCCGAGGTGTGTCTGAATGAAAATCAGAGTGGTTGTGAGGAAACACATTCATGCTCAACAAACACTGCCTGGATATAAAGTCCTTCAGTTGTATCTTTATGTGGTTTTCTTCCTCTCTCAACTTTTTATCAGCTCAGCTTCTGTAGTGGTGTCTTTGTCCAGCCTCCATTGGTTGCCCTCCAATAAGAAACGCACTTTCTGAAATATTACCAGCGTGCAGATAAGGATTGTCAGCTTTGCAATATCATTTCAGGTGTTTGGGTTCATCACTTTTCACTGCAACTGCTTGTACTAAAAGACACCATTTCATTGGAAGCTGTAAAGATTTTATATCATCACTTTTCCCCACAAAAAATGAACACAGCATTTCCTTTCTGCTCTTTCCCATCTTATCTGCTAGATGGAATTACTCAAATTGAAACACATTTTAGCTTCCTAAGCGAAAGGCTGGGTGAATGTTATCAGCTGTTTCTGCACAATGAATCGAGCAGCTCCAGTGTGACCAGCTGGCACAGAGCAAAGCAGCTCCACATAAAGCATGCTGAATAAAACGAGGCAGAGAGAAAATGAGCAATTGCAAGTCAAGTGCATGCCTCTGAGACTCCCAGAGCAGAAAAGTGAACTGTATATAAATTTAGACTTCTAAACAAGGAACTGTAAATAGTCCCGAAGCTGACATCGATTGTGACGGGTAGATGAAAAAGTCAGCAGTCTAAACATGAAGGGTGGAGTCTGTCTGCCTTAAGTCAAGGTTGCTTGTCAGAGCAAATACCTGTCTTTCACTGCGAGTTCACATCGTTTCCTCTGTTCACTTTCTACTTTTACTTTTAACTGCTCTGACCTCCTGTTTCACTGCGAGCACTGCCATTGATGTTGTGGGTCAACAAGACGCCTACAAAGAAAGCTGTGATTACTATTTTAGCAGCTCTGAAGGACTTCAGGGTCAGGAAACTTCACTTAAAACGTAACAGGATATCCTTATCCAAGTTAGGTAGGAGAATTTAGCCCAGCACTACTCAATATTAAATTTGGCATTAGAGCTCATTGCCAAGGCAGGCTTTTACTGCCACAGTAGTAAAAAATAAAGCTTCAGCATGATGTTATAACATGAAAAGTTGACCCAATATATTCTCAAACTATGAAGGTTAAAATGACTCATATGTGGCCATAACAAGTCTCAATTTGAAATAGCTGCCAATCTGTCCAATCTTAGATTGAAAAGAAGCTTTTAGGTTGCCTGCCACTCCGCTATAAAACAATTACACAGCTTTATTTTCAACTGTAAAACTTGATTACCCTTAAAAGCTTTTACATATTTTTCAGAAGCTTTTTTGGGGAATTTGATTATCTTTGGTGTTCAGACAGGCCTTCGGGGTCAGATTTCCCATAGGAAACACATTTCAGGTTTCTTTGGGATTAATCTGATTTAATAGAAGTTACTTAAAATAAAAATATCAAAATAAACTTGTCTCTGCATTATATATTACTGATCCTTTTTTGCTGGTTGGCAGCATTACGCTATAATACCTTTTCATGGTTTCACACAGGGATCAGCGTTTCATGTTAAACCAAGCAGGTCAAGGCAAGCAATTGAATGAATACCCTGAACTATGTGGTACAAAAACACCTGATAGTCAGAAAAGAAGCAAAGATTGTTTGATCTTGTGTTAATGTTGACAGGAATAATAATCCTTCTTTAATTCCCTATTAAATAGAGGCTTTTATTGATACCTGATTAGATTTAACTGGAGGCTGTGGGGGTTTGAAACTTTGCCAATACATCACTGGTTTATACAGACCTCATTTGTCTTCTGAGTATTGTTTCGTCTCACGGCGATTTGAATTCCTCCGGACTAAACGTCTTGGTGGTGAGATGAGTTGACCTTGGATTCCATCTCTGGAGGGCATGTCTGCATAGTTTGGCAGATGTCATCACCTCCCATCAGAGAGGTATTTCAAAGCGTCCTGTTATGACTCGGGTCTTCAATTTGCTGAGATTCACTGGCATCACTTTGCAGTTGACTGACAGGGAACTTGACCCAGATCAAGTGCTGAAGAATCTCACAGCTGTGTCTTGTATGGGGAAGAAGAGACTCTCTGTAACACTTAAAAACAAGGCAGAGAAACTCCTCAAATTCAAATTCCAGTTGATAAAGCATTAGGCTATGTGTATCATTTAAATAGTACAGCAAAATTCTGTTCTCCATAATCATCTTCTAAATGATCACTTTTATAGTGAGTCATCCCTAATTAACTTTTCATTAGTTAGAAGTTACACAACATGATTAATCATCAGTCATAAGATCTTAAATATTATGTAAATTAGCCAACTTTTGAAGTAAAATTCTCCTCCTGTGTGGAAAGTAGCTTTGTCAAACCTTTTAATAAATCAAGGATCTTACCAGCAGAATAAATATTTAAAAGACAAGAAGTTTTAATTGTGGATCTTCTGCATGTTACATCACAATGTCTGAACAGCCCTGTACCAATGGTGAAATGGACATGCTACTTAGTGGATGCCAGTGTTCCATGAATACTTTTGTTCACAAATTCCCTGCAGTAATCTGTGTAGGGCACATTTAATGCAAGGAAAGCTCAGAAAGCTCTAAATGTCAGTGTAGTATTCGTTTCACGAGGGTAACACAGCTTTTTCCATAGCAATACCTTATTTGAACAGAATCACAGAATGGATTAATGTGAACTCCAACAAACAAATGTTTTCCAGTTTAAATATGGCCCTGTTTTGACTTTCAGTCAGATTTAATGATGTAAAAAGAAAGAGTAAGGTCGCTCATGGGGAGGGGCATAGTGTGGTCCATTTCTAAGAGGAGCTGACTCAGTCCAACACAAGTATTTTAAGCCAACCAAATGTTGTTTTTAATCTAAATACATTAAAAAAAACAACAACAACAAAATTGCAAGTGTTGCTTTAATAGATTTAGCCTGGTTCAAAATGTAAGCCCCCTCTATGGTGTGAGCTTTTTTTTTGTTGTTGTTGTTGATTAATGGAAATGGCTGCTCCATTGAACAACACTGTAAAGCCCAATTTCCACATTCTCAATCTGTGCAGCAGTCAACAGTGATCAGCTCGTAAAGCACACTGCTAATCAGCTCGCTCCCTTTCAAGTCAATCTTTGCAATTACATGGCTTGCACTCTGGTCTATTTCAAAATAGTACATCATCCCTTTATCAATATTATTACCTGTCCTGTGGTACAAGTTACATGTCATCAGTCAGTCAGTGGGTGGCGCTTTTGAGGTGGTACACCATAAATTTTAAACAAAACCACACATCCTTTGTCGAAAACATACACCTTTTGAATTCCCAAGGTTCTCATCCACGCCTGAAGCAAAAAATGATGTTGTGACTGTAACATTTCCCAAACTAATTTCACTTTGCATCTTGTAGCATATTCAAATGAATTCTGTCTTTTAGACAGTCTCCAACAATTCAGTCCAACAGCCCAACAAAAAAACTGGAGAAATTTTAGACACATCCCTTGATTTCAGAAACCTCACTGTCTTAGATGTCGTAGTGTGCAAACCCATCCCTGTGGGCAGAAACAAACTCAGCTGGTTTCATTAAGATCTGGGGCATTCTGCATGTGTGAAATTGAGATACTGGATTCATCAGATGCAGCGGAGACATTTCATGGTTATCAAGCGCCGTCATTAATGATGCTAATTTTAGTAAGCAGCAGGGAAAGAGCTACTGATGCATGAGCAGCCTCATACATTTGGAATACATATTAAGACCTATTTGCTAAAATGAACACTATTCAGAGCTGTACATAGAAGAAATAAATGAAGATGTGACTTTAGTTAGAGTATTTAACTGACATTGAGCATTATTGTGCTCATAAAAAAGTCTTGGCTTTAATTATGTATTGTGTTAGATTTAATGCTCAGTGGAGTAGGGTCAGTACATATTGCTTAGTCAATAACAAAACAAATCATTTTTAAAATCCACTTCTGAGTTGAAAAAACACAGTTGAAAAAACTGTTGTTTACCACCATTAGGAACAGTGCATAATACATTTTAAGATTGTAATGATTTCCAAGGTATGCACATTCTTTAGAGGTCAAAATCTGGTTTATTTTATCTCACTTGATGTATTTTGCAAATATTGAACTGGGTTGAGAATCCTAGATCAATATGTGGCCAAGTGTTCAGATTGATATAGAGGATAGGGTCCCTTAGGTGGACAACCCAGGTTTAAGTCCAAACTTCTTCATCATTCCTTACTCTCGCTCCTGAATTTATACTAAATCCACTATCTTTTCTAAAATGTAGGCACAAAAGCCCAAAATAACACTTGAAAAGCATATTGTTGTGGATGTATGCATCTAGATACATTTCTTTTCATTTTAGATTAATAACAGTACATTGGATGCCTATGATACTTCCTTAATGAGGTGTCTGGAATTTGCAAGTTGCCAGTTTATGCAACCGAACTCCAGTATAAACTCAAGACAGATCTGTTCACTCTTTACAAGAACAATATCCTCTGTAGCATTTGTTAAACTAAAGATGCTTCTTGCAACTTCTGTAGACAAAAATTAACTAATTTCAAATAAATCATCAGCAGAGTAGCACTAAGTATAAAAAACTCAAGGCAAATAATGAGAAAAAAATAATTTTAGCTGATTGCCACTATAGGAGCTGGTGTTTTTTATTCCTTCTTTTATTTGACTAAAAAAACAGAGATTGTTTCAACAGGTCATGCCCTCTGTCTGTATAAAAACTTCTCTAAATCAGCAGTTATGCTGGATTCCAGCATCAAACTGAGACTACACAGCAGATGGAAATGTGTTACTGATATCTGTTCACATCACCTTATTTACTGATGTGATGATGTTTGTCAACAGGACCAGTTTATACTGAATACTGATGTTAAATCGATGCATTGATGCATCCCTAATTACCAGCTGAGGATAAAGCACAGATCCAGGCTAGCAAAATGTTTAAAGTCAGTGTTTAAAATATTTGCAAGCAAATTCAAGAATACTGTCAAGCTTGCAACAATACATTTATTGGCCAAATGTCAGTTACATTACCTAATCAGGGAAACCAAATTATTGCTGTTAATGAATAAATTCTTGCCAAAAAGACGGGATATGAGGGAAGCCATCTAACCCACTGGTTATGTCAAAAGCCCCATGAACTGTGAATCTGTTAGTAGATACGCTTGCATCACTGGGGCCATGATGCAAGCTTGTTTTGTTGGATAGCAAGTTGGCTCTTAGTGGGAACATACCAATAATGCTTCAATAGTAAATCCACATTATACAATGGATGTTACCATGAGGTATACACTCAAAAATACAAACCATCTCACAATGGTTAACCTGAGTAAATCATAATGCTAATTCATGATTTATTCAGGTTATCTTTGTCTAATATAAAAATTTGTGTGATGATCCGGAGATTGAAGTACGACAAATATGCAAAAAATAAGAAATTAGGGAGGTGGCAAAGAATTTTTTTCCCTTAAGATTTATTTTGGGCTTTTTTGCCTTTATTGATAAAGGAGGACAGTGGATAGAGTCAGAAATAGGGATGAAAGAGTGGGAGGAGACATGCAGGAAAAGGCCACTGGCCAGACTTGAACCCAGGACACCCGTGCATATGGGGCACGCCTTAAGCCACTAGACTATCTGCACCATGGGGCAGATGCTTTTGACAGAACTGTAGCTGACACCATATACACCTAGTTGTGTGGACATATCTTGTGTGCATTTAAAGATGCGTGTGTTAACACAAAGGAACCCAAGGGCGCATCACTGAAGCCTGCACTGGGGCCCACTGATACTACCTTTCACCACAACTTGCATTCCATTTCACTCTTTCTCTTCTTCATCTCCTACTCTATCCCCTGTCCTTGAAACAAAATCATGATAGCCAAAATAATAAAAATGTGCTGAAGCAATTTCCGACAGTGCCATTCCTCCTTTTTGCACACCTGCGATGAATTAGCTGTGAAAAATACTTTTTTACTTGGAATTAGAGTTTCCCATCACAACTTTTGAGGCTAAATTTTATTTAAATTAAGGTTAAGATAATGAAAACCAATAGAACTTATGAAGCTGATTAATGTTACAAAGCAATGTCTATAAATGTGTAATTAATGATCAGGGCATTGTATGGGCCAATACTGAAGTCCAAGAAGGGGATTTGGAATAGGAAAGGAAGGCTGATGTGGTATTTGGTCTCAGCTATTCACTAAATTTTCTTCTATATGTAATCTTAGTCTTGCATATTTAATGCCAAGTCTTTGTTAGGTGTGTATATCAGGTGTAAGATATTGTGACATTGGGCTTGTTTGACTAGCTGAAGGTCATGTACGTGTAGCAAATGTAAATCTTACCTAGATGGCCTTTTTTATCACGTAAATCCCGGCAGCTCATCATCACTCAAACAGCTTCCCTACAAAGATCTTATGCAGACATTTCTCTTGCTTTCAGTTCCCATTACCTAAAATACTTCGAATACCAACCCATAAGTCATGCATGCCCATGGAAATCAAACCAGCACTGTGTCTTCTTAATGTGCCATTGGAGGAGAGTGAGAAAAGAACCAGAAGCTATTAAACAGAGATGTGAAATATCCCAGCTCTCATGCATTTAGGAGGGGGAAATAAAACACACACCTGTCCCAGTAATCATCAGCACAGCGCCGTCCCATGCTGCCTGGATTATGTCACCTAACACATGGTGAGACGTGATATACGACGCGATGCCACTGGCATAGAGAGACGGTAACCCAATCATACAGACTATTTTGAGAATGCATGGCTTTTCCTGAAGCACAAATAGGTTTTGGGTGCAGACTGGATACGCTCTGCCTCAGCATGCTTACACTTGGATCCCCATGGGAGGGTATCCGTTTCTACAGCCCAAATGGAATGAAAATGCGCATTAGCTTCCCGGTCTTATGACTGGATGGAATGATTTTGCCAACTGTGTGTGTGTGTGTGTGTGAATTTGTTTTGTTAAATCTCTCCATAAAGCAGACTGCTGCATTTCCATTTAATGGAATAGGAATGAAATGACTTCTTACTTGAGCCTGCTTTATGTAAAACAAGGTGGTTTTTTTTTTTTCTTTTTTTAATGGAACTAAAAAAAAGTTTTGTCTCTGAGCTAAAGATTCCTACTATGGATGTGTGCGACTAGCCAACTAAGTGATTGCCTCACTTACAAGAAATAACCTCACAATTTATTAAAAATATCTTAAAAGTGTATTGAATTACATGATTGTGACTTTATTTTTAGGTTTAACATCAGCATATCTACATTTTATTTCATATACAGGGGCATCTAAAAAATTGAATATGAAAAAGTTTGGTTTTTTCCTCTGATTTAATTCAAGAAGCGAAACATCTATATATTACAGATTTTTCTCATACAAAGTGAAATATTTTAAGACACTTCTTGTTATAATGTTGATGAGTATGGTTTAGAGCTCACAAAAAACATCACTATCTCAAAATATCAGAACATGGTAGAAAAGTCCAATTTGCTGAGCCTTCATTCTCTCACCCTGGTTCTCATAATATTAGAATTACACAAAACACCAGTCAAAAACAAGGATTTCAAATACAAATAAAATGTTGATCTTCTGGAAAATTATCCTCACTATGCAATCGGTTCTTTTTTGGTCCTCCTTTTACACAGTTACTGCATCCATGTGATGTGGCATGAAGCTTATCAGTCTGCGGCACTGCTGGGTTGTTATGAAGCCCAGGTTGCTCTGATAGCAGCCTCAGCTTATCTGCATTGTTGAATTTGGTGTCTCTCATCTTTCTCTTGACATTTCCCCAGAGATTTTCTACAGGGTTCAGGTCAGGTGAGTTCACTGGCCAATCAAGCAGAGTAACACCATGGTCAACTAACCTGTTCCTGGTTGTTTTGGCTTCCTTTGGCAGGTGCCAAGTTATGCTGAAAAAGAAAAACAATATCTTCATAAAGCTTCTCAGCAGATGGAACCATCAAGCGCTCTAAAATCTAAGGGTAGATGGCTGACAGTGTTGACTTTGGACTTGATAAATCAAAGGTGACCAACAGCAGCAGATGACATGGCACCTCAAACCATCCCTGACCATGGAAAATGAAAAACTGGACTTCAAGTACCTTGGATTCTGTGCCTCTCTGATCTTCCTCCGGACTCTGGGACCTTGAGTTCCAAATGAAATTCAAAATTTAGTTTAATCTAAAACCAGAAATTTGGACCACTGTGCAGCAGTCCAGTTCTTTATTGTCTCAGCCAAGGTGAGACGATGTCTGAGGTTCAGGAGAGGCTTGCCACTAAGAAAACAACACTTGTAGTCCATTTCCTGGATCCATCTGTGTGTGGTGAATCCGATACTCTGACTCCAGCTTCAGTCCACTCCTTGTTAAGCTTCCCAAGTCCTTGAATCTGTTTTGTTTGACAGTCCTCTGAGGGCTGAGCTCATCCCTGTTGCTTGTGCAACTTTTCTTACCACACTTTTCTTCTCTAATCAACTTTCAGTTTGTATGCTTTGATATAGCATTTTGAGGACAGCCAGCCCTTTCAGCAATGACATTCTGTGCTTTACTCACCTTGTGGGGGGGTGACAATGGCTGTCTTTTCGACATTTGTTAAGTCAGCAGTCTTCCCCATGATTATGGCTTTGTGTATTAAACCAGAATGAAGGCTAAGGAAACCTTTGTAAATTTGACTTTTCCACTATATTCTATTTTTGAAATGCTTCTTAAATGATCTAAATGAGGAAAGTAAATAGGTTAAACTTATTTCACATGGCACTTATAATACAGAAAAAGCTTCAAAAGTAGATAAAAGCAGGCAAACAATCAAAAAGGAGATAATTTATGTAAATAACTCAAAGTGTCAACAGCAAAATAAGAATCAGGCACAATACAGAAACAAACTAAGCACAAACGAAACTGTAATGTGATGACTTGTCTGTGCAGGTGAGTTTCTAGTGTTTTCTAAAGCATTCTAGAAATTCAGCATTATGGGGGTTTGTTCTGAGGGGTTGGGCTAAAAGAGCAAAAGCACTTCAGTTCTGCAGTCTGAGTGTGGGTTAGAAAGAAGGCTGAGACTACATGATCTGAATGGACAAGAGGTATGGAATAAGGAGGTCAGAAATGTATCTGGGGGTGAGGTCAGTGCGTTATACAGTATGTAGGTAACAGGATCTTGTAGTTTATTCTGAATTTCACGGAAAGCCAGTGAAGAGATTCAAGATAAGATATAGGAGCAGTGCCTGCTTTGAGTTTACTGATGCATTTTGAGCTAGCTGTAAATAGTTTAGGGGTGATTGGCTTTGGCTTAGACCTCAAAGGACTGATGTTAGTCAAACTCAGCAAACCAATTTGACATTACCTGCAGACACTGCGACACAGTGTTTAACTATGTTTGATAAGCTGTGCTCCATTCTGACTGTTTTTGGTGGTTGTTATTTTTAGACTAGTTTTGTGGTTTATATTAATGCCTATTAACAAGGGTGTATAAGCCATTTGCAGTTTTTTGGGTTGTGTTCTTTCTTTTTTGGATAGTTTTGACTGTGTTATGCTAACAACATACATTTTGGAGAGTGCGTTGTTTTTTCAATCGCATATTGAAATTGAAATATCAGAACCTGTAATGGATCAATAAATAAGCTCTGTCCACTTTTTTTATACTCAGGGTGTTTTTGACCAGAATGGCCCCTTGAAACCTGTTAAAAAGACAATTATTGATCCCCCAGCCAGTTTTTAGAGAAAAAAGATGCATTTTATATTAGGCTTCATTCTGAAGTCACTGCTTCAAATTTGCAGGTTTTCCTGGTCATCAGCAAATCTTTGAAAAAAATACTTTAAAGAAAGCTGATGTTCATTATAAACATATTGAAGGCCGTGGTAATCCCCCTCAGAGAAATCCATTTTGCGTGTATAAATTGTTTTTTTTTTTCCTATGAAAAGCATCAGGGTATTTTTTCACTCAAAATGACATTGAAGGGATTAAAGTTCAAAAGATTACTCAATATTTAATATTTATGACCAGGTCTGATTTTGACTTTAAAAAATGTGCAAAAAGAAACTTGGTGGGGTGGGGATATATATATGTGTATATATGTATATATATATATATATATATATATATATATAGAAATAAATAAAAAAAATTATATATATATATAATTTTTTAATTTAAAAAAAAAATTTTTTAAGATTTATTTTTGGCCTTTTTGCCTTTTTTGAGAGCGAGGAGAGACATGCAGGAAATAGTGCCACGGGCCGGATCCGAACCCGGGTTGCCTGCGCACATGGCGTGCTCCCCAACCACTTGACTACCGACGTGCCCATATATATAATTTTTTTACTGCTGTTTATATATGGTGTCCTTTTTTGGACACTCATACCCTGAAAATAAGAATTTATTAAAATCTTAAAATTAAGAAAAATAATGATGCATAAAAATTACAGTTGTTGCTTAATATTAATACATACAAGGCTTTGATAATCCCCTTCACGGAAATCCAGTTTTTATGTAATATTGACTTATAAACTGTCAAATTCCCCAAAATTGATTAATATTTAATATTTATTATCAGGTCTATCTTGATTAAAAATTATGCAGAAAAAGTTAGATTAAATATCAACATTTTTTATATCAATCGTTGACATTTTTCACTTACACCCTTAGTGTAACAATTTATTTTCCACCATCTGAGGGTTACAGTTGTTTAAATTTACTATTAAAGTAGTTGCCTGGAACATCTCTACTCTGTACCCAGTAACTCTGTTAGATTCTTCTCTGTGATTGCTTTATTACTCCTCTGTAACACTCAATTAAATCAGAGCAAAGGTAATAGAGGGACAGACTTGAATATATTCAGTGATTTTCAAAATGATTTTTTATGTGCGGCTGTAAATGTAATATCCTGGCATTTGTCATTTTTTTCCCATTCCAGCCATCTCCAAAGTCCTCACTGACAAACACTGTTTTGGTGAACATGACACAATGTCCAACCTGTAACTTTGTTGCACCGTGAGGAGCTGCTGTCCTTTTACCATGTAAAAATAACTTGGCAACACTGACAGATTTACTGGAAGAGCATACTTTATTCATTCACCAGCTCCGTCCTGTAACATGCACACTTCCCGTAAGTCAGTGAGCAATGCCTAGTTATGTCCCACATTTGTTTATCTTATTACTCGGACATCTAGTAGTGACACTGTCTGTACAAGTCGTTGCACTGTGTACCAGAGTGTACTATGTGTCACTGATTAGTATCTGCATAAATCATCTAACCCTGAACCTTGTTTTAGTCATTTTGGTCCTTCCACTTAACCATTACCTCATGATACCTCTGGCAATCTTTCAGACATTCATTCATGTAGTCTGATCTTTTTCATGGCACCTGTAGGCAAGGATATCGTTTGTTTGACTTAATTTTCATTGCTGTAATCCTAAAATGATCCAAATTATTACTCTGTTTCCTGCAGGATGATATTTTTCCATTTATCTTTTAATTATTCAGTGACATTAACTGTTTGGTGCAATATAATGCAGTGTTTAATCAGTGTCTTTGTTGCATTGTGAGGAGCTGCTGCCCTTGAAGTGTAAGAAATAAACACTGTGACACTAATCCTAACCCAAACCCTAAGTCAGCAAAAGATGCCCACTTATGTTCCACGGTTGGTTTTATTATTACTTAGACATCTAGCAGCAACACTCTTTGTACAAGTCCTTGTATAGTGTGCCAGATCGAACTACGTGTCACTAATTTGTGTCTACACTGGTTGCTCTGATAATCTTGTAACTGTTACATACTAGCTGATTAAAAGAAGATCAAAATCTGGTTGGCGTTTGGTGCTAAGGTGTGAAGAAGAATGGGCTCCATGCCCAGATATTGCAGGCTTTAATACCAGTTGAGGCATACAAACATGACAAATTAAGTCAAGTGATAAAAATCTGGGCAAGCTGGAGAAGGATCTAGAATAACACTAGAGCTTGATAAGCAGATGATGTCAGATATGCTCAGAACTGGGGGATTCATACGCCACATGGTTGAGTTTTTTTTGTGTGGTGTTCCAAAGGAGAAGGTATTGTTGGAGGCATTAACTATACTGTAATTTACTAAAAAACAGGATGCATTTGAAATCTGCTCTGAAGCAAATGATAGTAAACCAAGAATCTGAAGCCTAATGGGCATTTATTAGAGCAGACACATTAACTTGTTGTAACAGGAAAAGCACAGGTGTAACTAATGACCGTTTTATGGCTCAGCTCCAGGAAGGTGTGCCACTGAGCTGTGCCATTGGGGCAGAGTACAGAGCACGGGGAAACCAACACATAGCAGCACATCTTAATACAGGGCAGCCAAATCTATTAAATTTAATTCACAATTATTGGTCACATCCATACTGATACGCAGCACAACAAGTAACCAAATGTTTTTGGTCCTTTCCAGTAGCAAGATGAACGCATTATATTCATGAATGAAGATTGAAATACTGATTTTAAAAATAATTATTCAACCAGGAAAAAGCCTCATTGGTATAAAGAATCTCCTAGCTGACAAGCAGCAGCACAATAAACAGAAACAAAAACATATTAAACAGAGCAATTACAATTAGGAAAACCAAATCCTGAGTCACAAAACAGAAAGTCATCAGTCAACTTTTGCCAGTCAGAAAAAGAAAAAAGGAGCATACCTCAACCCAGAAATGTTTTCAGTTTGGTGCTTTGCTCTTCTAATAAAGACATGTTGCAGTTCTGATAGTACTGCCACCACACTTGAATCCATGCTCATGTCTTCATTTTCCAGTGATTGCTCCATGAAATCACTTTATCAACATTGCATCTCATCCTGCAGCGAGAGCAAAGGGTCACCGAGAGGTCAGTGGGTCGCAGAGCCACAATGGTGCCATTGATGAGGAAAAGTTAACTTTTGGGGATATTTAGCCAAAGAATTTTGCATTAAACCACAGATCCTTTAAGCAAACATTAACCTTTTAACTTCCTAATGTACTCACTCATTGGAGGAAGCAATAATATCATGGACTTATACTGGAAAGGATGATAAATTAACCCCAAAAGGTAAAATAGTCCGCTGTTGACATGCTATTCCTGCGTGAACTCGCAGTTCTCCCATGATCTCTTCCTGCTGATCAGGGCTTGGGTGCCGCAGCGCAGCGCTCTAGACTTGCTTCCAGTGGGTGAGGTCACTCACTTTTCGGTTGGAGCAAACCCACGGCGCTTCGGTACACAGTGCGCACGCTGTATATGGAAATTCGGGGGTTAACAATCCATCTGCTTTGCAAGATAACGTTTAAGATTATGTATAATGAAGGAAGTTAAAAAAAGGTATTCTTGGCCTGGGATAAGTATGAACAGACTTCTTGGGACTGGAAATGCCTTGTCAAATGATTATGGCTATGTATTATGGCTATTATGGCTTTGGACGGCTATATCTCCAGTGAAGGACAATCTTTATAATTCAACATGCCACAACACCTTGGACAATACCACACTTCCAACATGACTGTCCCCCAGGGCACAAAGCAAGAACAATAAAGACATGGTTTGATGAGTTTGGTACACTTTTGCGATGAACTGGAATGGAGATTGCAAGCCAGGCCTTCTCATCCAGCACCAGTGCATGACCTCATAAATGCTCTACAGAATGAATGGGCACAAATTCCCACAAAACTCTCCAAAATCTTGTGGAAAGCCTTTCCAGAAGAGTGGAGGCTGTTCTAATTGAAAATGGCAGGCCAACTCCAAATCAAAGTAGACGTATTTGAATATAATGTCATTACAGTCTCTATTGCTGTAGTTGTCAGGCGGATGAATACTTTTGACCAAATAGTGTAAGCAGGTGCAACGGTACAGGCAGACAGACATTACTAGCTCTGCAGAAAAGTGAGGGTTGCAGTGACCCTTTGTCTTTTTGACTCATTGTCACAGGTTCAGAGGGTTAAAAGCTGAACATTTCCTGAGTGAAACAAGCCATAAGACATAAACAGTGTTGTTCTGGCCTCTTTTAAAATATATCTTCCTCTTTGCTTGGGCCTTTTCCCTTCTAAAGCTGTTTTTTGAAATCCCTCCCTGGGTAGGATAAATCTAAAATAAATAGCTTAGCACTGTTGTGTAAAAGCATGTTGTTTTCAGATTTATCTGCCTCAGCTGGGCCTAAATCACACACTAAACATTTGAGTCTGCACTAATGCATCCGTGCCTCCAGTAAACAACTGCTCCTGATTTATTCAATTGTACACACAATCCTTTTTGTGCACCATCAACAGGCACTCAATCATAAAAAATCAAGGATAAATGGAGCCATTCAGAATGTGTGCTGAACAGTTGATCCACAATAAGTGCAGTACAAACATTCAGTGTTAACCCTTAAATGTGCAGATTAAATAAATAAAACATGTCATGTATTATTTATGTTCTATAGAATAACATGGTGAAGAAAAGAAAAGACTTGATCAGAATGTTAGACACGTAACCGTCTCTCTATCACTCTGAGACTTCCCTCACTCCATTTTCCTCTTCACAGGAAAGATTGTGTGATAAAAGCTTGAAAGGACTCCTTCTGAATGAGTAATGCTGAGAGAGAAACACACTGTAACAGGAGTGTGACAGGTTACCTAGCAGTCTGCAGAGAAGGTGTTAAGCCTCCTCTTCCTCCTCCTCCTTTTCCCCCTACATATCTTACATCTGTTCAGCTGCCTCTAATTAGGGCTTTTACAGACGGCAGCATGAAAACGGCCCCGGAACCACGCCAGCTAATGAGACGCCATTGACAAGGCAGATCTTTCATGAACAGCTCCGTTTGTCAAAGTCTATCTTTCATTTTGTGCCCTGACAGCCAAAGTTTGTTCAACACTTTGTCTACCATCACACCTGTTGACAGGCTTTTGCGCTCATTTAAAGCAGGTCACTGAGTTGGCTCATTTTTTTTTTTTTGGCATAGTTTGCAGCTTCGGTATGCTCATGGTGATGGATCACTGACACAGCAGCATGATGTGAACATGAAACATAGAAGGAGAGGTGAAAAAACCTCTCTGTAACTGCCAGTATTTCTATTCTACCAAACACAGCCAATACATCACTCATGTTAGTTTATAGACAAGGACGCTGCAGTTCTGTGCCAGCTCTGTGCCAACGTCTCATTTGTACATGCCATACATTTCAAACAAAGCACTGAGCTTATTAGGAAGATAAAATATGGGGATCATGATATTTAAAGTTGAAAGCTTTAATTATAGTATTACCCAAAAATTATTGATGGGGAAAGAATTAAGACCATTCATTAGATTACATAACTCAAGTTGCAGAAGAAACAGCTACTTTTTTAAATACATTGTTCACTGCAAATTAAGGGCTATTAGTTTAGTGAAATGTGAATGGCTCATGTATTCAAAACACAAATTAGTCATCCTCACTAAGGGCTTAAAAATCTTTTTTTAATGTCAGATGGTATTTGATCAGTCCCTAATTTATAAACAAATAGGCCTATGTATTTGACCTAACAAGGAGTATTACATAATAGAAATTCAGAAGGTGTTTGCCATAGTTTAACACACAGTACGTATGACTATTCCACTGCCAGGGGCAGTGGTGCGAGTTAGAAACCATGGGCCCCAGTGCAGGCTAGTATAACAAGCCCTAGGCTCCTTTAAGCTCACATACATGCACACAACATATGTAGTACGTACCCAGACAATTAGGCACATGTGGTACCAACCATGTGTTGTATTTATTGTCAAATGTATATATACATAGAATAAGGATTTTTTTTTTGTTACATATAAAGTATATGGACCGAAGTATTTTGCCTCCTGACCATTCCACTAACAGGAACTGTAATGAAATTGTATTCAAATACATGTTCTTTTTTTATAGAGTATACCCCCACCCCCACCCCAAGCTATAACAACACCCACTCTTATTGGAAGGCTTTCCACAAGATTTTGCCCATTTATACTGTGGAGCATTCATGAGGTCAGGCTCTGATGAGAAGAACTGGTTTGCAATCTGGGTATAATCTTTTCTGAGCACCTTTAGTTGATGGCAGGGCTCTGTGGGAGCCAGTCAAGTTCTTCCACACTGAACTCATCAAACCATGTCTTTATAGTTCTTGCTTTTTCCACTGGGGTACAGTCATGTTGGAATAGAAAAGAGCCTTCCCCAAGCTGTTGCCATAAATTTGGAAGAGTAGCATTGTCCAAAATGTTTTGGAATGTTTGATTGGAATGTTTTGGAAACCAATTAGATGAAGCTCCCACTACTTACATTAATGCCAGTGCAAGTTCAGAACTCTTCAGTCATGGAATCAGCAGAGCATTGGTGAAATTTATGCACCATGCGACTTAGCAGTTCTTGACCACACTGTGATTTAACGTGGTCTTCAGCTTTATAGCTGAATTGCTGTTGTTCCTAAATGCTTCACCTTATTAATAATATCACTTACAGTGGACTGTGGAATATCCAGCAGAAATAGAACTTGTCACTGAGCTCTTCAGAACGACCCATTTTGTATCACAAATGTTTGCAAATGGAGACTGCATGGCTAGGCCCTTCATTTTATACATCTGTAGCAATGGGTCTAAAAAGAAAAAAAAGATCTATGCTGCTGTCACAGGCAGCAGGCAGCAGCAGATGTTGAGTTGCACCATGATTATGGCAACCTTTGCAAGATGGCTGCGCCCACACATTAGCCATCAGCTTAGTGCATCTCATGGTGTGGTTGTTAGTAGGTGACATGGTGGTTATCCTCCATGAGACTGGGCCCCAGAAAGCCTTTGCCTTTTTCCCCGTTTATGAGCAGCCTTGGAGACACAGAATCAAATAATAAAGGATCGTGTCCCAAACTACAACAATGACTGATAAGCTACAACACCTAACAGCACTGAAAGGAAAATTACTGCAATCAGGTTTAGCATAAACTTATCAATGTGGATGACAAGCAGACATATTTTTAGTCTTGGTGTCCTAAGAAAACCTTTCCTGGTCACAACCTTATCACAAAGTTTGTTTCTTCTATGATTCAATTGAAACTTGCTCTACAGTTCTAAATACCCAAGCTAATAACTGGTTGCTGTTTTAGTCTTGGCTTGTAATTGCTATGTTGGAATTGAATTGTGAAGTTTAAGTAAGAAGTATTTGACAAAAACAGCACATCCACTTTCTACAAACTCTGACGAGATGGGTCTGTGTTTAATAACCATCTATCTCAGGAGGTAATTACACTGCCATTGTTCCTTAAACGCAGCTTCATGAATATTCATGGCTTCCCTTCCACAGACAAAAAAAATTAGGCTTTCAGTGGCTGGCTGTGTTTCTAATTCTTGTTTATGTTTTTCGGATAATGATTGCATCTAATGACAGGGTTATGTTTGGAGGCAAATGGACACAAAGGCTTTTTTTTGTGAGCATTCAGTGAGGAGTGCTGGGAGGCCTTTTGTCAAACGCTGGATGGTCAGAGGCTTAATGATCCATGTTGGCCATTAAAAAGTCAAACTGGGTGCTAAGTGCTTAGCAGGTCCATTTATTTGTCATTTTGCCAAGCATCCCACAAACAACCACATTAAGATGAGCTGTGCTAAGTTTGGTGATACTAGCAGTCCCTGGGTGATGTTTAAAATGGGGATATGTGCACGTGGTTGGTCACAAATGTGTTTGAAGGTTAAATGAGATGTTACGTGAAATAAAATCCCTTCTATTCAAAGAGAAACTGATCAGTTGTTGAGTAAGATATGAGTAATTACTCACCTTTTTCATCACAACAGGAGGTTTTAATTTAGTTGCAGAGGGTGTTTACATGCTAGTATCAAATGAAAATCTTTAATGTATTTATGTACCCAGTCATTTGCTCAGAGAGTAGTTATAAGACGAGTCGTTTTCATTCATTCAGATAATGCTCCTTATAACGTTCCTTTCCAAAATTTGAAAACACTTGAGATTATTTATCTAAACAATGATTAGAATACAAATCCTCTGGAAACCCTCAGATGAATGGACCCATAGTGAGCTGCTCTGTGTGCAGCATTGCCAATAATTGTATTCCTATCCTTAGGGGAATTAACCTGCAGACACTCAGAAGTCACTGCCCTCACTAAGTACAGACATTTCCCCTAAAAACAACATCAATTTTCCCATGTCCTAATCCTCAAATTGCTACTCATGTCATTTCTGAAGATCCAGGTACAAACTTGCTTGGTTTAGCAAAGCCAGCCCTGTGGCAAGTTGTTATGTTGGGATGTGTGCACAGAGGCTGTTCCCTAGAGTTTAGAGGACTAAAATGTTCTCATCCAGGATCTTTAAATACCAACACTTTTTTACTCCTCTTTGGTGTTGAATGTAAAAACACATGAATGCTTTGTTTCTTGCTTTACGAACACACACCAGCTTCTTATAACCCCACTTAAAAATTCTATGATTTAAATGGTTTTTATCCTCAGATTTTGGCAGTTAAAAGAACATACATCATATGTATTGAAAACATCACTGTATTGGTCAAGAGAAAAAACATGACTGACTATTGCAGTGAAAGTATGTGCTGTTGCCCCCCTGTGGGACACGAAGATTCTACAGGTCTATTCTACAGACAAGAGGTCATTTACAAGGATATATTGAGTTGTTTTTAATTCTACAATTTTCTTACCTCACATCACACAACTACAAAACACTCGTAGTATATTTATCGCGACACTAGGTTTAGGATACAAACCTGTATTAAGAGAATTTTACCTGTATTAAGAGAATTTGAATTTTTATTCAAAACCAGAGAAGTTTGGGCATAGATTCCAATCAGGCAGTTAATCATAAAGGTTTGGATCCATGTATCTTGGTTAAGGTACAGTATTTGAGAGCATTGGGGCCGTTAAGTTTAGCAGAATTGCACACCCACATGTGCCTGAGGTTTTCACACTACTTGTTGTATATAATTAACTCCACATTAACCTTATGAAGCTGGGTTGTACACTGGGTTGGGTATTGTTTGTGTTTTTTTGTGATGCCACCGCTAGAACAATACTTTTTATACGGTGCCTGAATCAATACTTTTGAGAGGAAAAGATGTGTGTTGAAAGACAGTGGGAGAATAAAAGCTTCTGAGTATCATAGATGTTTTGCAGAAATATATTTATAAGGTGCCAGTCCAACATAGGATAAGAAAAGGAACCTGGTTGAACTTAACACATAAATCACACAAATTCCATGATGTATTTCTTGCCTTTCGTTGGACGCAGGGTGTCGCATCGGGTTGGCAGGGTATTGACATGAAGTATTGATATCTGTGTTGTAATTCAGTCTGGTAGGTATTGGATGTGTTGGTACCGGTACCATGTTGGTACCAGGTTTTGATACTAGTTAAGGCCAGAAGAGCTGAAGAAGCTCTTAAGCCTTCTGGCAAACAACTACAATGCACCTGCCTCTCAGACATATGAAACTAGCTTAAAATCTCAAATCATCCCTGTATGGAGTGAAGAAATGACCTGCTGATACCCAGTTTGTTTTTGAACTAGGCTCTAAGCATGTTTATGTCTGCTGTAATAATGAGCATTTCAATATGGGGCCTAATTGGGATTCCTTGGCCTTTACAGGCAGTCTCATGTGGACTCTTGATGAGCTCCAGTTTTCTTTACAGCAGAGGTTGCATTTAGATTTGTCATCGACAGCACTTGTAGTTGTAATTTGGTACATAGATTATTTGCAAAACTAGTCTCTGTGAAATCCATTAAGACTGTTAGCAATGAATGAGACACAACTTTGATAAACTTCCATCTGACCAAGAGCAATAAAGCGTGGCTGTCTTGAGTAGTAACAAGCTTGTCTATGTGAGCAAGAGTCGGATGTTACAGGAAAAGAGCAGTTGTGCTCAGCAAACCCTCCCTGGGTAAATAGAGGTTGAAGGGAATATACTTTCATTACGCAGAGTTCTGCTCTGTAGCTCTCTTCTCCAGACAGCTGGGCCAAAAGGTTACAAAGGCCTGGTGGGGTGGCGGTAATTAGAGATCCAGGGCAACCCACTTAAAGAAATCGATGTGTATCAGGAAGCAGAGAGTTTTATTCTTAACCTGCCACAATTAAAAAGTGATTTTACTTGTCTCCTTGTCGACTGCTTTGGATTAATCATCCAATTTACCACAGCTGAAACTCTTATCAGACGTTTGAAGTCTTTGTCCAGACTTGCTTGCATTGCTTGTTGCTTCTTAAAGGGCTGTATGGAGGTTATGTTTGCTGTGTAGATTAGATTATTCCTGTGAAGTTTATGCAGCTGTAATGTTCTGACGGCTTATTCCAAATTCTTGCCCACACTAAAGGATCTTTAAAATCTTAACAGATGTAGAAAATGTAAGAGAGATTTTATTCTTGATGGCAAATGATCAGACTAAATTGCTTTTCTTCCGCACATTAAATGGTTTTAAAATATTCACTAATTTTAAATATGGGAGACATTATTATAAGTTATTATAATTCTCCTAGTTGACAAATATTGTTTAGGACCGATACAGATATGGATTGACAAAGGCCTAATACTTTGTTATGGCTAAAGTTTATTGCAGCAATTTCCATCATCTCTGTAATTACCAGAAACATTTTAAGAACATTTTAGCAACACTACCATTAACCAGGAACACTTTTATGATAAGTGCATGAAATAACACCACATCTTTAAGCTCTTCAGTCATCTTGTTATTCAAATTGTCCATAAGCAACTTGACATTGACTTACATGCCTCTGAAAATGAAGGTGTTTCTTAATCTGCATTAGTTTTGCACTACAACAGTGGTAGACTCAAGAGTTATGTTTGAACTGCACACTTCCTGTTGAGATTTTCTTGAAATTTGCTAAATCTGTTGTTTAGGGTCACTTGGAGTCACACTTCACTTCCATCCAAAATATCATTTGCATGTTAGTCTTTTTTGTCAAAGGTATACTTCAACGTTTTGGCAAATTCTCCCATTGCCATAATTCCTATAGTCTTAGTAATAGGTTTGTTTCCGTTAGTTGTCGGTGCAAGCTGTTTCTAGATCTGGGGGGACCGATATACCAGCTGTACAGCTAATGCTATGTAAGCAGACAGTATTTTTTGCTTTCCCTCATCAAACTTATCAAATACACAATCCAACAACTCCAAAACATTCTTGTGGACAAGTTGTGACCTGCACATTCACCACGCTATGAAATAATAGCATGTAATTATGTAACATTACGACACATGAAGCAAATACTTGGAACTATATCTTGAGTAAACAACTGGGCGGAGTGACACAGTTCTGCAGCCATGTCTGGAGTGTAGTTCCGGCTTTGCATTTAACTTTAAAACATCTGCGTCTCATAATGTTCCATGATTATTTCATAGCGTGGTGAATGTACAGGTCACGACTTGTCCACGAGAGTATTTTGGAGTTGTTGGATTGTGTATTTGATGAGTTTGATGAGGGAAAGCAAAAAATACAGTCTGCTTACATAGCGTTAGCTGTGCAGCTGGTGTATCGGTCCCCCCAGATCTAGAAACAGCTTGCACTGACAACTAAAGGAAATGGATCTATTACTAAGACTATAGGAATTATGGCAATGGGCGAATTTGCCAAAATGTTGAAGTATCCCTTTAACAATGTACTGCCTCATAGACAGAAGAGTATGTGCTCATTTCATCACAAAATCAAGCTGCCATCTACTGAACATTAGTGGTGGGCTATAACTGTGCAATACTGGTAATACTGGTAAAATTTCTACCACAGGATGGATTTTTAAAACGCTATCCTCACCAGGACGTGATGTGCTGTAGTCAGGCTTGCTCAATGGGCCCTCCCTAATAATGCCGTTGTGTGTTAGATTGGCACTTGACTAGCACGGGTGCTAGTATTAATCCTGGCTATCAGTTACCTCATTATGGGGTGGAAAAATGTGTCAAAGTATTATTGGGTTCTGATGTTGGAATCATTTATTAGTCCCTCTTTTTACTACTTTCATCCCATTTTTTCCCTTTTTTTTTGCACTTAAGCCAGTCTTTTGAGGTTGAACTCATTTTTCCCTCTTTTCTGTAACTTTCTGCCACTTTTTCCCTTTTTTAAAACCCTTTATTTTTTGCCATTTTTAACCATATCTGCCAGTTTTTGCCAATTCTTAACATCTGTCTCCCATTTTTGCAACACATTTCTGCCACTTTTATACTATTTCTTTATTACTTTAAGCCTCTTTTCACTTTTTTTGCCATTTTTGCTACTTTTTTCCACTTTTAGCCCATTTTTGCCACTTTTTGCCCCTCTTTTTTGTACATCATCTGTCCATTGCCACATTTTGCCCAGTTTTGCCCTTTTAGCTAAGCCTTTTTAGCCACTTTTGGACAGATTTCCACAATTGTCCTCCCATTTCTGCATTTTGTAACCCTTTCTTTCCACTTTTTTCCAACTTTTGCCCCTTTTTAACTTGCTTGTTTTCAGACTCTTTTATGGAAAATTCACAACAAAGACCAGTGAACTGGGTTGACATGTCATAGTAGAAGATGTAGGTGAGTAGAAATTGACTTGCTGTGTTTTTTTTTGCTTCTTCAATCTCTAAGCTTGCTTTCCAGATTGATATTGTTTCTTTCCATGTGACAATCCACAGCGACCATGCTAAGCTTTCTTCAGGGCTTCACACACAAAAGGATTTCAGATCATAAATATACTGAATAGACTGCCCACAAAGTTTGCTCTTCAGGAAAATCTGGCGTGATAATCTTTATGATCATCAAAAAAGTTACACACTAGTTAACAAGTCAATCAGTCAGTAAGTGCACACATTTGAAGATTTTCTAAAGCATTCTTGATCTTAAAACCTTAGACAGCACGCATGATGAGATTTAACGGTTTTGTCCATTTATGGCAGTGGTTTCCTAACTTTTTTCCATGGAGCACCTCTAAATGTATCTAAAAGAAGCTGAGCCCCAGCTGTGAAAAACTGATACCAGCTTGAAGTTTTTTCATTGATAGAATATGAACAATATTGGCCCACCTACAAGTTTTACCAAAAGACATTTGTATAACCTATCCAGTAAATTCTTCAGTAGGAATTTAGCAAATGTAAGTTTGACAACCTCAGAGCAGGCTTAGCCATTGCTGACTTTAGAGTGAAAGGAATCATGCCTGATTATCTTACAGTATGCACCCTGCCTAGATCAAAACTTTTCCTTTGGTAGGGGCCCTGAGCCCCAAATCAACCTGATTATCTTGTCATTTATACCCTGTGTTAGTGGCTTTAATGTTACCAGGATTAAGATTGGAGAAACATAATACATTAAGCTGTGGGAGGTCTATATGTTAAGTTGGATTCCCTTGATTTAAGATAAGATTAAATTAAAGGGACAAATGGGAGGATGTGTAAAGGCAGTCGTTTGGTGTGTGAGCTTGGCTGCCTTCCAAGTTACAACCTAAGCTTTGCTGAGATTTAAGAGCAGATATGTGCTTCAAGATCAATTTAGAAACCATTAAGTGCAAACACCATTGACCTGTTCGAAGCTGTTCACTGCAGTTTTGAGTGTTTCTGTCCAGGAGCCAGGGGGCTCTAAAGTGGAGTGTGATCAGTCATCAATCCTCTCAGCTGCATTCATTGTAAAAACCTGTATCTTTGATCACTCTTAATCGCAGAGTCTGGATCTGCTACGGCAAAGCTGTCCTCCAATCTGGCTCGCTGCAGATCTGTGACTGTAATTTTCCCCCGAACACCCAGCTGTCCAGCTCACAGATGTGACTACAAAGCAGCCTGGAGCTGCCGTCCACAGCTGTGTAGAGAGATTTAAAAAAGACGTGGTTCATCTGTCAACGCCTGGTTTTCAGCCAGAAGGGGCAGTTAGTCCAGACTCCCAGTGACTGTTAGAACAGCCTCACAGCTTTTTTACTCTCCTTTTTGTGCTAAACCATCGGTCCATCCACTTAATGATAATTAAGTTTGATATTGATTCTGACTTGGACAAGTGACACGGAAATTGAGGTTGAAGTGGGAAACCATGAATTAATGAAGGCTCAGGCTTTGAATGCAGTTCAAAGAGAGAAAGAGAAAGGCTTTACCCTCATTCACACTCTGGCTGCCTCTTATGTGGAGCTGTAGTCAGGGTTAGGGTTCTTGCTCTTTAGGGGAGATTTTAGCAGGTGTTTTAGTTGTCTTTCATAGATGTTTGGTTTCTCAGGTATAGATCAAGTGTGTTTTTATCATCATGTGAAGGGTTGTAGAATTGACGTTTTCCTTGAAATTTTCTTTCTCTTGGAAGCCATCACTTTGTTCTCTCTCTTTCTGTTTCTTTTTTATTTAAAAACAACTTGATGATCAGATTTTTCTCTCATAAATTTTTGAGATGTAATGATTAGGTCAAACTGCACAATCTTTTTGTCTGTCATGATGGTCACTGTGTCAGAATAGGCGATCACAGAGCCATACATTTTTGTTGATGTTCTACAGACATGGAAGCCTATTTAGTGGCTGTTCAGTCATCACAGCAGGCATGCTTATTTTGGTAAGAAGAGGGGTAGGACTAGACGATGCCTTGAGAAACTAATCACACATTTACCATACTGTACTGTACCATGGTGTATTTGTTCATTGATCCAAATGTTATGATGAATGAAACTCTAGTTTAATGCAGAAGCTAATGAGAGTAACTCACCTACTTCTAACTAACATTTCTTCTTTTTTAGTCTGTAGTGGTAGTCCTTAAGACTTAAAGCCAAGGATGTTTTTTCCAGAGGTGAACTGGAACAGAACTTTTCTTCCGTCTCTTAGTTCCACCTCGTGGCATCAACTTCATCATTCTTCTTTGACTTTACCATTTGGTTTGTTCATGCTTTTGACTTTTGCATGTGCAGAGCTCTCTGTGATGTCTTTGGTCAGTGTCTCTAACTTTGACAGAACAGTCAGAAGTCAAAAGGAAAGTCAAACATGCTGGGAGGTTGTGAAGATAATCAAATGACTTCCATTACTTTGATAATGTTTAAAATCTATGAGATGACTCCATGCATGATATAAGTGTACCTGAATTGTGTGCTTCGTATTTAGGCCTACATCATTTATAGGTGGTTAGTCATCACTTTAACAGCATCTGAACACTCGGGCAGGGATAACTTAGCATAGCAGATTGGTTGGCCAGATTCCATGACTGCCATCGGGTTGATCCATCTTGCAAAGCTCCTGAAAGGATTGGGCTTGGTCTGAAAACTAATTGGACCAGTCAGCATAATTTGAAGAGAACGAGGCAGTATCCATGGGCAGGGTTTGGTTGTACTGTAAACCAGTAGGCAATGGCTACTGGTGTTATGATTAGCTCAGATGTAGCTAAAGTAATGCAGCAGTTTGATCAAAAATTAATGACATTTCTTTATTAAAAGAAGAGAAATGAACAGCACTGAAAGCTTTCCTTGGCAGAAAAGATGGTTTTGCTCTTCTCCAGACTGTCTCTTGCATGAGTTTGATTCACCAACTGTCTCCAGTAGTACCTAGCAGCAATGGCAGCTATTGTGATGAGTTCACTCTGGAGCCCACTGAGTCATGCATCATCGCGCTGATTGGCCCCCAGTAGTTGAGACGGTCAGAGCATCGTCCAGTCACCCTCTTATTTAAATGCCCTGGGATACTAACCTTGCAAAGCAGATGGATCCGCCCGTTCCCGTGTTTCTCACTGGCGAATCCATCTTGCAAAGCTCCCATCTGAACCATTTGGACCCGGTTAGAAAATGACAGGACCAATCAGCGATGAGGGGCAGTACTTTTGGGCGCGGCAGAGTCGTGACGTAAGCAAGCAGCGACAAGAGGCCGATGCATCTATGGCGGAAGAGATTAGTGTGGATGCTGCTAAAGCGTAAGTTTTATCAGAACATGACAACATTTCTTTGTTAAAAGAAGGGCAAAGAACAGCAGTGAGTTGTTTTCTTTTCAAAAATGACAAACCACTGTACTGACATGTCTACAGTCGCCATGGTTCGCGTTATGCTGTTCTATATGGAGTTTATTCCTCGATAGTGGCGCATACGCACCTTGATAGTGGCTACTATGTCATGTGTTTTGTTGCTCCGATTGGCCCATAAAAATGTGACGGACAGAATATTCATCCAATCACCCAATGAGTTTTTTTCAGAGGCTCTGCCCTTTCCCAAACGCTGTCTATCAAAGGTTTTCTAGATGGATGTATGACACACATCCATCTGGTATGTCAGGTTACTGGGATACATTATTATCATATTACCATATAACCACCAAACCTTACTAAACTGGAGAAAAACAATAATTTTCAGGGCTGATGGTTCGTGAAAGCCTATAACTTTCTGTCTGGGCTATAACCCTGCTAAAAAAAAAACTTGTCCTGAACTCAACATATGGTTGTCAAAATTTTCAACACTTGAACACTTTCAGATACCATATTTTTCAAAATGACACGTCTTTGTTATTTACATATTTTAGTTATAAAGAGAAACAAACCAGTACTGGCTGACTTAGACCTCTATTTTATGTTGCCAACCGTTCTTATAAGTATCAATGGCATTTATTTTCTTATTGAAATGTTTCTAGGTTTAAAAATCTGATGCGACAAATCTATGATCAACAAATCATGTATTAGACAGCAGTAGGGATTATCTCAGGGATTTTTCTTCCCAGATTAATAAAGAACATTGTCTGTTACTCTGTAACTGTTGATGTGTTTGTCTTTTACTGGGGTTGGAAACATTTCTTCATTTTTTAGCTGAATTTGGTGGTGATATGAAGTCTTAATCCAGGCTCATACAAACATCAGAGGGTCAACACAACACACTGATAATCAATCCTCCCTTTTCTGGATGCCAAACACTAGTGCGGGCACTAATTAGAGGCTGTGAGAAATCACAGGGGGGTGGGGAAGCATTGTAACCCGAGGAGGAGGTGTTGTGTGGTGACAAGCTGGACAGGCCAAAGCCTGAGGGGTTGAAGGAGGTCACTTTAGCTCTGCTGTGTTCACATGTGCTTGAACACTACACTGCATTCACTACCATTAACAGCCTGCAGCTGTGGCTTTATAAAGCCTTATCACGATTTGTAATCATTTCTCAGATAACACTTTAGCACTACCTTGTATAGTATTAGTGGAAGTTGAACCATCCTTGACTCGAGGGCCTCTTGTGTTAGTCTACTCCTGCTATTTTAAAGCCAACCGGTTGTTTATGTTTTCTAGCAACAGTATCCTTAGACTTGTTATTGTTTTGATGTAACAGAAATTCAAACTTTTAATATTCAAATTAAATGAAATATTTGAGAATAGATTTTCAACTGGATTCACACATCTAAACATAACTGTGTTTTCTTGCTGCTAAACTTACGAACACATTAACACTTGATCCTGTTACTGTACAGTTTGGTTGTTACATTCATGTTTAAGGAGATACTAAGCAGGAGGATGTTTTCAATTTTGTTGATGGAAAATGAAAAAAGTCTCTATTTTTGTTTGTGTCAGGCTTTTAAAAGTTTTTATCCATGAAGTCATGTAAATTTAAGATTCATTATGTTAGTGTCTTAAAGATCCATGATTTTACTTCTGCATGGTACAGTCCCTACTATGTCCGTTTTGAGGACATTCATCATTTTTATCATCATTTTTTTGAGTTAATAGTCACATTTTTATAGATTGAGGCATCAAATTTGGCTAAAGTTATTACTTTTCTTCATATTAAAAAACATAAAAAAATGAAAACCGTGTCACCCATAGAACACCCATGATGCGAAATAGCTACATCCAGCCTTGTTTGTCTGAAATCGGACACATAGACTTCCATTAAAAACACGTTTTTTGACTGTGTATCTAGGGCACCAAAACACCTTATAGTACCCCTTTTTTTTCAGTCAGTCGATCACCAGGGATCTAAATTTCACCATTAAACAGTGATCCAGCTGATAGTGCAGCGTACCATTTCAACCCTTTCAGCAGCACAGATATGGTTTTCCTTCCATGTGCTCAGAGTGTTCGGAGCGCTATTTCACCCACTAAACATCATCAGAATTAAATGAACTGATTCATGCCACTACATGTGGATGTCTGAGAGTGGGCTAGATGTGTAAGGAAAACTTTATGGGCTCCTATGTGTGTGATCGGGTGCGAATCTGCATGTATGTTTACAAGCGTACATGCCGTAAGTGAAGTGTTTACATTAGGATATGTTACCTGTGGATTCTGCAGCCTGGGACTAAGAAAGAGGGACATTTGGACAATTTCAACTTTGCCCTCACTTCATAGCAAGTGGATTTACAAGCATGAGGATGCATGGGTCCTTTCAATCAATAGGTAAGAATTTATCATATCTCAGAGATGCAGTACATTTATTTCTGCGCGTAGTTGGCATATTTGTGGTTACATTTTGGTTAGAGGTGGAAATGCGCGTGTTCGTGGTTCATATCCTACATATATCCTCTGATTCTTTATGCCTGTACATAAAATAAACCTAACATGAACAAATGCATTCACTCGCATTAGATTTGGTAGAGGAGGAGGCGTGAGAAAAGGAGGGTAAAACTGGCGTGTTTTACGCATGGATGCACTCATCTGTTTAGCATGGACGAATCCAAGTCATAGGCATAGTGTACAATAAGTGGCATAAAAAGGGTGTAACATTGAATTTTTTTTTTTTTTTTCAGTGGTCAGAGTTGAAGTTGTTGAAGAGATCTGAAGCAGTGAAAGTTTAAAAAAAAAGTTGAAAAATTAGTATTTTATTAACACCTTTCTGCATGTCCGTTTTCGGACAAAAAGGGACAGATGTAGCTAAAATATGGCATTTGGCACTACAGAAAAAAGTTCAATGCATCAAAATCAATTTTACTACTCATCATTGGCATGGCCCAGACTCTATTTATTGAAAAAAAATTTTTTTTTAGATCACTTTATATGGGAATTATGGTGTTTTTGTGTTTTTTACCATAAAAAAATAGCAGTGACGTGGTGTGCAATAAGTGGCATAAAAAGGGTGTAACATTGAATTTTTAAATTTTTTTTTTTTTTTTAGTGGTCAGGGTTGAAGTTGTTGAAGAGATTTGAAGCAGTGAAAGCAAAAAAAAAAATGTTGAAAAATGATTATTTTATTAGCACCTCTCTGCATGTCCATTTTCAGGACAAACAAGGACAGATGTAGATAAAAATTACAAGGGACCGAGGGTTAAGAACAGTAGCTATATTTCACTGGTAATCAGGTAAAACAGGGAGGTAAAGATTTGTGTCATCAGCATAAGAGGGAAAATGTACACTTGATTTCAGTCAGTTTACCATGACAAAAAATGCCTATGACAAAAAAGCCAAATATGAAGATGAGAGAATACCAGCAAGGTGCTTCAACAGCATACCCAGGGGGCTTATGCCAGAAAATTCCATGAGTCTGGGGCTGGAGATATCTCATATTTGGTCATTTATCCAGATTATTCCTAGAGCCGTTTCTTTTCTTAAATCAGTGTTGCCTGTATTGACCAGAGCAAACTCGGCTACAGAGACTAAATTTCAATGGACAAATGACAGATAAATGGTTGTGGCTCAACAGTACAGTTCAGCCATACCCATTGATAACTGGTATGACCAGCTGACTTCCTCTCCTTACTTTCTTAAACCTTGGTGACTTGACAAACTTAATTATAAGCAACACCATCAACTCATTGCACACAGCTGCAGCTGGCCCTTGCAGTGTTCTGAAGGCTTATTTATGCTTTATTTTTGTATGAAATTAGATCCATGCAGTTCTGTCACGGTTCAGACGTCACTCTTGGTTGCATGCAGGCATGTGAAAAATACACCTGAATGAAATAAACATTGTGAACACACTGCCTCCACACAGTAGCCATACCTGGATATCCCAATCCAGGTGGTAATTGAACAACTAATGAAGAGGAAGAAGCAGGCTCAACAAAACACACTAAAAGGAAGCATTATAAGAAGCAGCAACTAGCAAGAAGACCCACTGGCTTCTTATCCCTCTCTTCAACCACTCCACATTGTGTTTAAAAAGCCTTTGGTTGTGACAGCAGAGAGGGTCAAAGACTCAACAAATGCTAATGCATTCTAAAGCTACGTGTGAATGTGCAGTAATAGAGGAGCCCCATTAAAAGTGTTCAAGCCTGGTCAAAACATCCCTGATTGTGATTACATAAACTAGCCCATGGTCTATTACTGGAATAGAGCAGAGCAGTGATTTAGCACGAATAACCCCCCACACTAACTGTTATTCAACAGTGATGTGACTACACACTATAAATTGTTACATTAATCACATATTTTTACTTTTTGCTAGTATTTATTTCATAATTTCAAATCAGGACGCAATCATTTGTAAATCACAGGTATGATAAATTGCTCCAGGATGCCCAGTTTTTATTTACTATGCCCCTGCTGTGTTTGCTCTTTAATTTCATATCAAGAGATGTTATTCATTTCCGTAGGTTTTGATTTTGCATTGTTTTATTTGCTCTTTTTATTTCATGTTCAAAACAGTAGACTGTATCAACTGTCTCCAGCAGGTTAAAGCAATACAAGATGGCAAAAACTGCTATAACTACTAGTTCAAAGCAACAAGAGAAACCTAGAATTTTGCATCTAGGACTTCTTTGAGCTCTTTTCCCTTTGGTCCAAACCCATATTGAACCCAAAAGCTGAAATACAGACTGAACCATGACCTCTGTGAACCACTGTATCCCTAACTGTCACTCAAATATGTTTTAATGACAGTTATGGAAGTGCCCATCCCAACCTAAATATTAGGCTGGGATGGGCACTAAAGGTAGTTGTCTCACATGGACCTCCACACCTCCTTTGATGCACCTACATGAGCCCAATGCCTGGCTGTTCTGTTCAGATTATCTATCTCTGTGCCCTGGTGAGCTAACATCATACATCTAGTTTTTAACAGCTCACACACGTTTTCAATTGATTCTTCTTCATTGTGTTTTGCTGCTCTGGCTTGAAGTGTTGGCTACATTGATCAACACTGCCCCCAGGATTGTGCATGGTATTACAATGTTTAGCGCATACTCGTAAGCTTTGAAAGAACATGCACGTACAATCATACAAACATTACCACTATAAATCTTCTAAGGGAAACATGCACATGCATTCATACATATAGCAGTATCAGGTTGAGCCATCTGATATTATGTGCAGATGTTTTGCTCTGCCTCTGTAGCAGGTGTCAACAGATGTCCCTTCTGCACACTTGGCCAGGTTGACCTCATGCTTAGAGAGAAAGAGGCAAAGAGAGAGACCACCCTTCAGTAAGCTGACCTCTGAGCTCTACACCTCTGCTGGAAATTATCTGCCCCCCCCTAAAATGTTTCTGTACAGGTCATTAAATCCCTGCCCCCCTCCAGGGTCACCAGTCAGGCCCACATGCAGACACGGGTGCATGAAAATGGAGCGTGTCATAGCAGGGATCAATAAAGTATCACATTATTAAGTAACAACTCAGTGAAAGCAGCAGGTTCCCTCCTTTCAGTGCTGGGACTGATTACATTTCTTGTGACCTCTGACCCCATCACTTAAAGGGCTTTCACGGGTCATAATTGTCCACCTGTTGACGACAGAATTCAAAGTTTTCAGATGTTTGGAGAGTGAGGTCGACAGGAGGAGGAGCATAATCGTACTGCAGTCATCAGCAGATGTAGGACTATTAGTGTTATGTTTTGTGTATTTTTACTTTGTCAAAACATGGAGAGGAAACAGCTTGTCTAAGAGCTCCTCTACTGTTTGTGTTAATCTCCACATGTCTCTGACATGCTCTTGTGTCCTCTTGACCCCTATGGTAATGGATCAGATTAAACATAGACAAAAGCTGAGTCCTTTTTTATCATATATAACTATTTTTATTCCCAAAGGAGGTGAAGAATGATAAAAAGTCATCTCTTTACAAATTTTAATTTCTTCTATTCGCAAGCTTGGAAATCCATAATTTGAATTTATATCAAAGGTCAAATGTCTTAAATGGACTGAACTTACACAATGACTTTACATTTTGTGGTTCTAATGCAATCTTATAGGACAGTAAGTCTCTGTGAGCCCCCTTGAGGCTTGGAGCTAAATTGCATCTGCACACTCTGTATGTCTAGAAACACAGACCAGCCTTATGAACATGCATTCTAATGCAACCCAATAACGTAGCCATACCATAAATTCTACTTTTGTAAAAGCTGAAAAGGTCAGGATGCTGGTTTATACTACTTTATAAATTACAGTTGGTGGCAGTACTGTATACCTGGGCCCTGGGCCCTGATCCATGTACACTTGACCCCAAATTCTTGATCATTTGATAAGTATGAACATAAGCAAACCTGAGTCCACTTGAAAAGATGGTCTTGACTATGATTCATGTTGATGTGAATTCAAGCATGGTCCTTGGGGGATGTGAACATAACCGCGCTTTAGTATGACATATTAATCAGTGAGTAGAGTTGTAATGATAATTCTAATAATCCCCTGTCTCTTCAAAAACCGTTGTATCTGCACAACAGGAGCCTATTTCATTCTCTTAGCTGCAAGGTAGATAGTGGAAGTTGGAAGAGGGTCATCACCGATGTCTCAGAAAAAATAAAAATATCCATAGTATCAGAATAGACTCCATAAACCAGGAATCTTCAGTTAGTTTTTCTGGGGGCCAACATTTTTCAAGGACAGAAAGCTGAGGGCCAGACATGATTTTTTGGATGTTCATAAACATATATATATATATATGTGTGTGTGGGTGGGGGTGGGGGTGTGTATGTGTGTGTGTATACATATGTACACATACTGTATATATACAGTGCTTAACAAATTTATTAGACCAACCTAACCCTAACCAAAGTAAGGTTTATGCCACAGCTGCCCTAAATTAATAGCATTGGTAAATCCCAAAATTATTTTTTTTGTTTCTGCAATGGTTAATACACCAATATGCTGAAGCTCTTTAACCCAAATTATATTTTTAATGCTAAAATATAATTATTATTGTTATCCATGAATTTTAAAATTTACTGATTTCCAAAAAACTGAAAAAATAGTAAAGCACATTATTATTTCTTGATTAATATGTCAAATTAAAGTTATTTACCTGCATTCCTCAAGAGAAAAATTAGTTTTAGTAGTTGAATGTTATTCTTGATTAATTTCTGACTTCTCAGAGAAGCCCAGTGAGCCAGCTCAAATTGGATGAATTCAGTCTGCAATACCTCATTCCTGTTCAAAATGGTAAAAAGTGGAGAGCTCACTGAAAATGAACGAGTCCGCATTAAAGCACTTCATGATGCTGGATGGTCTTTGAAACAAATATGACAGGTGGTCTAATAAATTTGTTAAGCACTGTATACATATAAATACATCTATATATCTATATATATATATATATATCTATATATATATATATATACCTGGGATGACCTGGGATGAGTGCAGAGTCCAGAAAGAGAGTCCTCACCTCACCTACTGAGTGAAAACTTGACTTATAAGTACATGTCTGAGCCACAGCAGATGTTCTTATGCATGTCCGTTCTCTCTGAGTCCACTTCCCTGTGCTCACCATGAAGTGGTGCACCTCCATGCGTAATCATGTCTTTTAGTGCTGCACCAAGACCAAAAATGCTGATCTCTTATGTCATAGGCCAGTCTGTGTACAGGTTAGGAATACATTTTCAGTTATAAACAATTCGTTTAATTATTATGAGAGTAATTTTTACCATTTTTTTACGAGACCTGGAGTTAAATACAAGTAGGATTTATAAACTATGTCCCGTTTGAGTGTTAATGATCAAAACCATAATTACGCGTCTTGTTGACATAAAATTAAATTTTATCTAAATAAATGTAGTTGATATTAGTTTGGCATTACAGATTCTTTATAATGAGGGATTAAATCAGGCTGACATTGAACTGAATCACCAAAGCGAGATACAATGTCTGCGTTTGAAGCCGACGGACAATTATGCAGGAAAAGTGTTTGTTATCCTGAGAGCAGCTGTTTTAATCCCCCACAGGGATAGAAGTTTGGTTTTACAAGGCAAAAACTTCTGACATTTGTTAAGGCCTGAGATGCAGAAAACCCATCAGAGGTGCGGAAAGGGCTGGACTGAATGAGAGTTCATGCAGCTGCACACGGTGGTTAAATTCTTTATCTTCAACAAAATAATCAATAGTAGATAATAAATACAATAAATACTTCTCCGTCAGTCTTAAAAGTCATGCAGCCTGTATCAGCCTCTTTTTGGACAGCATGTTTGCAGAGTTGAGGTGATGAAGCACGGTGTGTCTTTTTAACGATGCTCCTCCCTGCTCTAAAGAGCGTTCAATGTACCATATCTAAGTTATTTATTGCATAGTAGTATGACCGTTCCTTGCACTAACTATAGAAAAATCATGATGAATTAGTGAAAATTTGTATTTGATTTATATGGCTGACCATTTAATAGCAATAACACATATAAAAACATTAACACTGTGATACAGCTTCATGTCTGCACCAAATTGGGACCGGAGACATGTTTCTCTTTCCAGACAGTAGAACCCAAGCCAACAGAAAACCACATAATTGCTACCCTGTTATTACAGTCTGCTTGTTTGTACATATTACACATGCCCGGACCTTGGAAATGACTGCAGGAAGACATTCCTTTATTTGTCTTTGTATAAACTATTAAAACAAACATAATGAAAACTATGAGCTGTTTTGTACATATATG